>NC_041396.2:214871692-214926692 GCF_900747795.2 Erpetoichthys calabaricus | reverse complement strand
AGACACTCAACAAGTACACAGTATTAAAAGACAGTCAACAATTAACGTCATTTACCTTCGTTCCCGCCTCCTCCATTAGAGTATATGGACAAAAAACAGGTTCCAGTTATGACCATTACACGTAGAATTTCGAAATGAAACCTGCCTAACTTTTGTAAGTAAGCTGTAAGGAATGAGCCTGCCAAATTTCAGCCTTCTACCTACACGGGAAGTTGGAGAATTAGTGATGAGTGAGTCAGTCAAACAGGTTCCAGTTATGACCATTATGCGTAGAATTTAGAAATAAAACCTGCCTAACTTTTGTAAGTAAGCTGTAAGGAATGAGCCTGCCAAATTTCAGACTTCTACCTACACGGGAAGTTGGAGAATTAGTGATGAGTGAGTCAGTCAAACAGGTTCCAGTTATGACCATTACGCGTGGAATTTCGAAATAAAACCTGCCTAACTTTTGTAAGTAAGCTGTAAGGAATGAGCCTGCCAAATTTCAGACTTCTACCTACACGGGAAGTTGGAGAATTAGTGATGAGTCAGTCAGTCAGTCAGTCAGTGAGTCAGTGAGGGCTTTGCCTTTTATTAGTATAGACTAGCAAAATACCCGCGCTTCGCAGCGGAGAAGTAGTGTGTTAAAGAGGTTATGAAAAAAAAAGGAAACATTTTAAAAATAACGTAACATGATTGTCAATGTAATTGTGTTGTCATTGTTATGAGTGTTGCTGTGTTTTATATATATAAAATACACACACACATATAAACATATATATACATATACATATACACCTATATATACATATCTACATATATATATATATGTATATATATATATATATATATATATATATATATATATATATATATATACATATACACATCCACATATCAACATATATATATACACATATATACACACACACACGGTTTATGGGTGATGATTGTTTTACTCTTTTTATGTTTATTTTATTTTATTGTAGAATCAACTCCTATCTGCGCACAGCAGGGCAGCCGTGGGTGGATGCGTATGGTGTATTGACTCCATGTTATCGTGCATTGCGCTGTCAGTGGTATTTTGATAAAAGAATTTGAACAACATATAAGAAGCGTATAAATTATGAAACAGTAAAACATTAAAATTTAAGAAGTAAAGTTACATTAAGTACTACTGCAGTGCCTTCGGGTATACCTCATTTTTTGTTTGCCCATTACATGCTTAAATGTATAAATTTTTTGGTGCACCTACCCGAGAACACGCGACATATAACAGAGCGTGGGAGAAGCATGGATTTTAAACACGCGTTGAGTTCATCTGCTGGTCTCCCTCGTGGAATAACTGGTAATGTTTGACTAAAATGTACAGCGAGTAAAACGACATTACCTCCTATTTTTTTTTTTTACGATCTCTGAGATCTTGCTTTTTTCGGTTCAAGGCTTCATAAGCTCTTTTATGTTGTATGGTGTACTTATCCCAAACCATCATCTTTGAATGTTGCAAGACTTTCGCCTTGTATGTAGATCGGGGTAATTACATTCATTGCATTCCTAGTCTGAATCACAATGTGATTGTATGGGTGGTTACCTGGCACTGTAGGGTTGCCACCTGTCCTTTAAAATACGGAATCGTGCCGCGTTTGAGAATGAAATTGCGCGTCCCGTTTTGAATCAATACTGGACGGGATTTATCCCGTATTTTTTTATCATTTTTTTTTTTAAAGCAGCGTCTCATGCAAATCATCCCACACGCATTTTATGAAGATGCCTCCTTTCCTAGTTTTGATTGGGTAATACTTGATGTCATCGTTAGTTTGATTGGTGTTTTTAACTGTCCAGTGAGGAGGGCGTGTCTTTTAAGTACAGTCTGCAAAGTGTTGGCACTGAGATGTGGCGTCAGCGCCATTGTTGAAGCCCCTAACGTTGCGGTCAGCAAGTCGGCTAACATCCGCCATGTGCCGTCTTTCAGTTGCGAGAAGCAGATCATAGAATGGTTGAAACTGTTGCCCCTAACGTTGCGCCACGGCGTGTGGTTCGTTTATACCTCGTGTCTTCTCATTAAACTTTTATCTCGCGAATATGTTATTGCAATCCTTAACGGGAGCGTTTCAATAAACTGATTGAAAATAGTTTTGCATTTACCTTTTTAGTAAAAGGCGAGCTTTTAAGCCTGAGAAATCACCGCGTAAATGCACACGTTTAATTGGACATGTGTTAATATGTATGGTTACACAGTATTAAAAGACAGTGAACAACGTCAGTTACCTTTGTTCCCGCGTTTGATAAAAGGTGAGCTTTTAAGCCTGAGAAATCACCCTGTAAATGCACACGTTTAATTGCACATGTGTTAATATGTATGCTTACACAGTATTAAAAGACAGTCAAAAATTAACGTCATTTACCTTCGTTCCCGCGTGTGACTCGTGCTGTAAATCTCTTCCTTGTTTTCAGTTCACGTGATTACGTAGGAGGCGTGATGACGCGATACGTGACTCCGCCTCCTCCATTACAGTGTATGGACAAAAAATATGTTCCAGTTATGACCATTACGCTTTGAATTTCGAAATGAAACCTGCCTAACTTTTGTAAGTAAGCTGTAAGGAATGAGCCTGCCAAATTTCAGCCTTCCACCTACACGGGAAGTTGGAGAATTAGTGATGAGTCAGTGAGTGAGTGAGTGAGTCAGTCAGTCAGTGAGGACTTTGCCTTTTATTATTATAGATTATTAATTGGCAACAGGTCTATAACATGATTGGGTATAAAAACAGCATCCCAGAGAGGCGGAGTCTAGCAGAAGTAAAGATGGTGAGAGGTTCACCATTCTGCGAAAGACTGGACAAACAAATAGTCAGTCAGTCATTTTCAAACCCACTTAGTCCTGTAGAGGGTCGCAGGGGTCTGCTGAAGCCTATCCCACCTATTATAGGGCTCAAGCCAGGAACAAACCCTGGACAGAGCACCAGTCCAATACAAAGTGCACACATACACTCCCCCAACCATACACTAGGACCAATTTAGGATTGTCAGTTCACCTAACCTGCATTTCTTTGGACTGTGGGAGGAAATCCACGCAGACACAGGAGGAACATGCAAACTCCTCACAGGGAGGACCCACAAGCAAATGGTGCAACAATTAAAGAATAACATTCCTCAGCATAAAATTACGAGGTATTTGGGGATTTCATCAACTATGTTACAAAGTATAAATAAAACATTCAAAGAATCCAGAGAAATCTCTGTAAGCAAGGGACAAGGATGAAAACCAATATTAGATGTCCATGATCTTTGGGTCCTCAGGCAGCACTGCATTAAAAACAGACATGATTACAAAAACAACAACAATATTTATTTATATTGCATATTGTCATACAAATAATGTATCTCAAAGTGCTTTACATGATGAAGAAAGAGAAAAAAGACAAAGTAAGAATTAAATTAGAGAACGCTAATTAACATAGAATAAAAGTAAGCTGGAGAAAAAATAAAAGCTGCAGGGGTTCCAGGCCATCAGACCGCCCAGCCCTCTCTAGGCATTATACCTAACATAAATGATCAGTCCTCATTGTATTCAGGGTTTTCATGGAAGGACTTGATGATGACGGTCACATGGACTTCTGGCCTTTAATCCATCAATGTAGGGACATCATGGTGCTTTGATTAGGTGGTGGTGGCACAGGTCACCACCACAGAAAACCAGAAAAAGAACAGAAGAGAAAGTAGGGATTAGTACGGATTTTGAAGCCACGATGAATAGTGTAAAAGGCGCTATATAGCGCCCAACCCAGCACAGACTGACGCAGAGGCACGTGTAAAATCCAACAGGCTTTTTATTTTTCTTCACCTGTGGGGCACATCTTCCCCGTGCACCCCACAGGCAATACACAGTCCTAAAAGCACTTAAACAAGACGCACAACTCTCCACCTTGGAACCACCACTCCTCCCAGGCAATTTCGTCCTCTTCCTCCCAATTCTGGCCATGGAGTGGTGGTGGCTGGCCCCTTTATAGCCCACCCGGGAGTGTTCCAGGTGCTTGAACACCTGGTCCCAATTGCACTCCCGTGTGGGGCTGAAGACTCGTCCAGCCAGGTTGTTGAATCCAGGCAGCACCCCCTAGCAGCCACCCCAGCTCCCAACCAGGCTGTGGAGGACTCCATCTCCCATGGAGCCCTGTGGGAGGTTGGGAAAACACTGTCGGCCAGGGAGGCTGCCACTAAGCGTCCCGGGGGAGGTATTGAGTTGCCCATGGTTGCTCCCCTGGAACATATGCAGCAGGGGCGTCCCAGCCGGGCATGGGACCCGGCCACCCGTCACAATAGTAATGATAATGAATTGAATATGCGCAGCATCAGGATTAAATTAAAATGAAGTTATGAGAAAGCCGTGTTAAAGTAATGTGTTTTTAGCAGTTTTTTAAAGTGCTCCACCGTATCAGCCTGGCGAATTCCCATTGGCAGGCTATTCCAGATTTTAGGTGCATAACAGCAGAAGGCCGCCTCACCACTTCTTTTAAGTTTAGCTTTTGGAATTCTTGGAATGATTATGTAGTGGATATCACTCAACTGGCTCAGGAACACTTCTATAACCCATTGTCAGTGAACACAGTTTGGCACCCACAAATGCAAGTTACAGATCTACCATGCAAAGAAGAAACCATACATCAACATGACCCATAAACACCACTGCCACCTTCTCTGTAACTGAGGTCACTTAGGATGGACTGAGGCAAAGTGAAAATTTTTATTTATTTTTTATTTTTTGGAAATCATGGACAGTGCATCCTCCAGGCTGAAGAAGAGGAGGACCATCTGGCTTGTTTTAAGCACACTGTTCGAAAGCTAGCATCAATGATTGTATGGAGGTGCATTAGTGCATATGGCATATCTGTTAAGTCACTGTTAATGCAGAATGATACATACAGGTTTTGGAGCAACATTTGCAGCTATCCAAATGATGTCTTCTTCAGGGAAGACCTTACCTATTTCAGCAAGATAGAGTAACTGCATTCTGCACATATTACAACAGCATGGCTCCATAGTAAAAGAGTCCAGGTGTTAAAACTGAATACTGGATTCCCAAGAAAAAAAAACTGCATGAACACAAGGAGAACATATAAACTTTACACAGAAAGTGTGACCAAGGTACGGACTGTATCCAGAATACCTGAACTGTGAGTTAGCTACCCTGACCATTAGCTCACAATGTTCCACACCATTCACTAAAAAATGTATGTTTCTTTATTTCCAACTTGAGCAACATGCTTACAGAGTTATTAGTACTTCAGGGGTTTTCAAGGTGATGTTCACATGGGTTATTCCAAGGTGTTACAGTTTGTTCCCACATTTCAGTGACATAGGTGCCAGACTAACTCAAAATGAGAGAATTTAAACATTCAGTGTTGTAATTATGCTGGGTTAGACACTGCAAAAAAAAAAAAAAAATACATAGCTACTTGCAAATTCAATTCTGATTGGACACATAAGTAGAAAAATATGAGATTGTGTCACAGGTTAGAAAAATATTAATGCTTAAAATGTACACATAACATTTATTTAAAAATTTTTATGTTACTTTTACATTTAAAGTGGTTTCTTCATATCCTATCCTTGAATTATAAAAATGGTCAATCTTCTTCTTCTTTCGGCTGCTCCCATTAGGGGTTGCCACAACTTATTCCATATCTTCCTGTCCTCTGCATCTTGCTCTGTTACACCCATCACCTGCATGGCCTTTCTGACCACATCCATGAGTCTCATCTTGCCTGGCAGGTCTATCTTTAACATCCTTTTCCCAATATACCCAGCATCTCTTCTCTGCACACGTCCAAAACAATGCAATCTCGCCTCTCTGACCTTGTCTCCAACCTGTCCAGCCTGAGCTGACCCTCTAATGTACTTGTTCCTAATCCTATACATCTCCTCAGGCATGCTTTCACTTTCCAAGATTCCATTAAACTTCTTCTTCATTCGACTGCTCCCGTTAAGGGTTGCCACAGTAGATCATCTTCTTCCATATCTTTCTGTCTTCTGCATCTTGCTCTGTAAACACCCCCCCCCCCCCAAATTTCTTTGCTCACCAATTCCATAAACCTTCTCTTAGGCCTTCCTCTTTTCCTGTTTCCTGGCTGCTCTATCGTTAACATCCTTTTACCAATATACCCAGTATCTCTCCTCTGCACATAAAAAATGGTATAAAAATGGTCAATATAAAATATATAAATATAAAAATGGTCAATCTAAATGTAATTATTTTGAAAATGTGTTAAATGAGAAACAGGAGGGTTTTGTAAAGGTTGTGGAAGGTTTGTTAAATAACAGAAAAATGCATGTCTAGCAAAAGCAATTTTATGAGTGGAGAAAAAATGCTTTTATGCAGCTCAACTGGAAATCCACATTTTCTTATGAAATTTTTAGAATCTAATAGTCTAAAGTGCAAATCTGATCTGAGACATCTCCCTGATTAAAAGGTGATAAACGCTAGAGGAAGTAAAGCATAAGCAAGATCAGGCAAGACTGCACTCACCTGGGAGCCACTGTAAGAATGCGTCACCTGTAGATGTGAAAAGCATTATACAGTTGTCGGTAATTAAACTGAGGCACACCAATGAAACTAATGACAGCTCCAAGCTAATAGGCATGTCTTCTCTACAACCATTTGTGTCGCTCCCTGCCTGCAACCCTTTGAGTCTGGGCCAGATCAAAAGTAGATAATAATGCGCTACACATACAGTAATTTGGTTCATCAATAGCAGTTTTTATGTAGCCTGAGATAATGCAGTGGGGCAGGTACTACAAAGCAAACACAGATACAAAGGTGAGCAGACTTGGTCAGGAGTGGTGTTTGCAGCCAATCTGATGATCAGAGGCTAAATATCACTCCTACCTCTTTCTTTTATGTGGACTCGTTCCCTGGAAACTTTTTACTACTTTTTATCAATATGCTGCTGCTGGAGTATGTGAATTTCCCCTTGGGATTAATAAAGTATCTATCTATCTATCTATCTATCTATCTATCTATCTATCTATCTATCTATCTATCTATCTATCTATCTATCTATCTATCTATCTATCTATCTAAATTAAGCCTGTAAATAAAATTCTTGTTCAAATGAACTCTTGATTCAGTGTGATATTTGTTTTTATTTCGGTCTGCTAACACATTTTCACAGAAATATGTCAAGAACTGGTCTGTTTTGGTGTCCTGCCAATTACTCAGACCGCTTCTTCTATAATGCACATATTGTGACAGCTGCATGTACTGTATGTTAAACTTTTACTTAGTACTCGTCATTCACACCCCTATCCACTCAGCAGGAGTGACCTGAATTTAAGCAGATCAACAATTTGGAACAAACTGCGAAGAGTCACTATAGGTCTGTGCTCTCAAAAACAAGATATAGCTGCACTGATGTTTTTGCGAAAGCTAAAAGTCTCCCTGCCAGATGCCTTTAAATGCCTGAATAGTTAAAAAACAACAACATTTATTTCTATAGCACATTTTCATACAAATGATGTAGCTCAAAGTGATTTACATGATGAAGAAAGAGAAAAAAGACAAAATACAGAAATAAAATTAGGCAATACTAATTAAAATAGAATAAAAGTAAGGTCCGATGGCCAGGAAGGACAGAAAAAACAAATAAAAAAACTCCAGACGGCTGGAGAAAAAAAATTAAATCTGGACTTCTGGCCTTTAATCCATCAATGTAGGGACATCACGGTGCTTTGATCAGGTGGTGGTTGCACAGATCGCTACCACAGAAAACCAGAAAAAGAATAGAAGAGAAAGTAGGGGTTAGTACGGATTTTGGAGCCACCATTAATAAAAATGATAATTAATTAATTGAATATACAGAGCATCAGGATTAAACCTAAATGAAGCCATGAGAAAGCCATGTTCCACTGTATTAGCCTGGCGAATTCCTATTGGTAAGCTATTCCTTATTTTAGGTGGATAAGAGCAGAAGGCTGCCTCACCACTTCTTTTAAGTTTCAGCTCTTGGAATTCTAAGCAGACACTCATTTGAAGATCTAAGGTTACGATTAGGAGTGTAAGGTGAAAGACATTCTGAAATATAGGATAGTGAGAAATTATTTAAATGTTTGTAAACAATAAGCAGTATTTTAAAGTCAATTCTAAATGACACAGGTAACCAATGTAAACACAGAGTGGTAACATTATCCATCCCAGGCCCATAGTATCAATTAATTATCAGGCTACAACGGAAACCTGATGGTACGACTGCTTACCAAAACTTTGCCCAAAAACTGCCAACTACCTGTACACCTTGCTACCTGTATACATTGTAATTTTAAAATAATTTGTTTCTAAAATTGCCAGTGGCATTTTTCACAAGAAAATTCTGGTGGCATCCTGAAAGAGAGGTTCAGTCAGAAGGGGCAGCTTTGATTCTCCTCATTACTGTATGGCCCCTTGGGTCTTATATTGTTCTCTATCATGATTAATTCACATTTTGCAGGACAGAGTGTGTTTACTGAAGATGGTTAATGCAGCAGACAGATGCAGATGGAGAGAGTAAGTTAGAAAATAATTTATGCTCGTTTCGTTTGTTGGCTGATTAAATGTTGCCTGAAGGAGGGGCCCGAGTTGCCTCGAAAGCTTGCATATTGTAATCTTTTTAGTTAGTTAATAAAAGGTGTCATTTGGCTTGACTTCTCACTACATTCATAATGGCTAACAGGGTACAACACCCTAGTACCGGTGTAGTGGCAAAGCATGACTTAAAGCAGCGTTTCTCAACCTTTAAGTATTTGTGACTCGAGTTTTCATAACAGTTTTAATCGCACCCCCTAACGTTTTTTTAAAACCCTAATAAAATTTATTCCTATATTTTTTGCTGCCGATACACCGCTACAAGTTTAAAATTTTCCTATGAATACCGAAATTACGCCACATATGGCAACATTTGCGTCCCCTTTTTTGTTACTTCGCGTGCCCCACAGTTTGAGAACTGCTGACTTAAAGTGAGAAAGCTGGGAGAGGGGTTCCAATGACAATTTTCATTCAAATATGGCAGCATTAGTGCTTTCTTACAACACATGGAAAAGGGATGTTTATGCGCCTTAAAGGCATTTTCCATATTTAAGATGGTATTATTAGTCCTCTTGGGCAGCATAATTAGACGGTAGTCAGCACCACTGCTTCCTTAATCAAGAAAATGGGGTTCAAATCCTAAGCTGGTCATGGTCTGTGTGAAGTTTACAAGATTTCTCCAATATCTGCATCTGTATTTCTTAAGGTACTCTAGTTTCCTTCCCACAACCCAAAGACATAAATTCTAGATTGAATGCTGACTCTAGATTGACCAGGTATGAGTTACTGTTGGACATGTGCAGGAGTGTGCTCTGCCCCTTTCAGGGTTTGTTCCTGCCTTTGTGCACTCATTATAGGATATCACAACAGAGTTTTCATAGCATCATATTATGCCATCTGATTTTACTCCAATTTCTGTTATTAAAACATTGGGAGTGATTATAGATCTCTATTCGTTTTTTGGGGAGTGTTGGCCTAGTGTGCAACCTGGGCATTAAAAGAAGAAAGAAGAGACACTTACTGTATCTATCTGAAGTGATGGAGTAACAGCATGCTGTGGTCCTGATTCGTTACATATTTATGATGATTGAACTAGGCATTATGAAAGTAAACTACCCCAAACTTTTTCAAGCATAAATACTAAACATCATTAATTCCTATTTGATATAGTTTCTTTTTTTAATGAATAGCATGATAAGCTGCTTTCCAGGAACAAGGTTGTACTCCATTTATCATTTACACGCAAGGAGTCTGTCTTGATCTGGACTTTGTTTTATATTTTTTCAGCCTTTTCCTTGGCCTCTAAATATAATGGAGATATTGTTCTGGGGGTTTTAGAGGTGAAGAAATGAAATGGTCAGATTGTCTTTTTTCATTTAGAATGTTTTTAAAGATGATATTTTTGAACTCTGTTTTCCAACTAAGCCATTTTGTTTTTACTGTGGGAGCAATGATTGTTTGCTGTTCGTGATTTAGAGTTGACTGTTACCAGGCACGGTGACTTGTAGTGTGTGATCCCCGACATCAGTACTGTAACAGTATAAAGGTTGGCTCCATACTCTTATAACTATCTAGGTTTATGGATAAAACAAAACAAAATCTTGCATTATTACTGTTTGATATCTCTGGTTATGATTTCTTTTCTGTTCTTTGGCTTTGCGTTATGTCTTGCATTTTGGCTAAATATACTTTTTTCAATCTATAATTTTATCTCACGTCTTGAGCTTTGTTTATTTCCCATTGGGATTAATAAAGTATCTATCTATCTATCTATCTATCTATCTATCTATCTATCTATCTATCTATCTATCTATCTATCTATCTATCTATCTATCTATCTATTTAATTCCTACCCTTCTGGTTACAGTCTTGACCTGTTATTTCATTTATGATGCATGTTCTGATTCCATCTTAATATAAACTACTTGCCACCCTGTTCAAGTCATAGATAGGAAAATGAACCTGATAGTTTATAGTCAAATGCCTCAAGTGCTAGCCTGAACGTTACTGAGGAGATTGCTATGCTACAGTTCATTGTGCAGGTAGCCTGATCCCAACTGTGGTGTAAAAGTCTCTGTTTATTTTTAATTTTTTATTTAAAGAGCTTCTGTAAAAAGCCAAATTTACCCTAGGGACAAATAAAGTTCTATCTATCTATCTATTGTGGTGGATTGCCGGCATTTTACTCCAGCCCTCACCCCCAGGCCGCCAGGAGGAGCTCTCCGGACAGCATAAACGTGCCCTAAGTTCCAGCAGGGCCTCATGGACTTTGTAGTTTCTACACACAGCCCTGCTGGATACCTTGGGGGCCACCAGGTGTCGCTGTAGGAGGGCTCGTGCCCTATATGTGCCCTATAACCCGGGAGTACGTCATGGTCACGTGACAGGAAGAAACGACGTGCTCCCGGGTTGAAGAAAAGGACTGTTTACCCTGACCCGGAAGGAATAAGGAACTGTGGACTGTTGGACAGGAACACCTCCGGGTCAGGGTGTATAAAAAGACTCTGGGAAGCCCAGTACATTGAGCTGAGCTGGGAGGTAGGGTGGCGAAGTGTCTAGGCGAGGAGGAAAGAGTATTATTGTGAGAGAGTTGATTTATGAATAGTGTGGAGTGGAGGGTGCTTGGTGCATTGTGTTATAACAAAATAAATAGTTGTTATACTTTCACTTGGTGTCTGGAGTGGTACCTGAGGGTCCAAGAGGTGGATCAAGGGCATATCTGCTACACTATCTATCTATCTATCTATCTATCTATCTATCTATCTATCTATCTATCTATCTATTTAAACATTTTGGTAATCTCAGATCTACTACAGACATTGATCTAAGCACAATTGTTATGAGAAATTTATTGAAAACGCCAAAGGGAAATCTTCACTTTACTTGACAAACTTGTAAAATTCAAATTCTGCTTATTTTTATGCATTGTTTCTTGTCATCTCCTTTCATATTCTGCAATTCTTCACAGAAACTCTTTGGTCTTTTATACTTCACAATTTATGGAGAGTGAGGCTTAAGCCCAGACCTGTGGTTGGTACTGGCATATTGGCGTTGCTGAATCAGCTGGTAAATCTCTTTTGAAAATATTATTTTCAAATTAAACTCTCAAAAATCATAAACAATGTGTGGTAGTAAAATACTATATTTTATTGCATTTAAAATGGCTTTTAAAGGGCCTCTGTTTAAAGGGAGATAAATATCACATGCATGAGTCAATTGTGTGTTACAATCAAGAGATTTAACAGCTTTCACAGAAAGGAAGGAGAAACGTAGAATAATATTGTAATAAAGACTTTCACAATGGGGAAAACGTGAACACGATATAAATTTGCTGCTTAGGATAAGGTTAAGTTTCCAAGAATTTTACTATTTAAAATTCTCAAGGTACACATAGATGGCCATTATGTTTGTACCACGTGGTTGCTTTTGGTTCAGAAGGCATCAAGAAATTAATCATCAGGACCTGTAAGGGTGACTATTAATCATCCATCCATCCATTTATATAAAATATATGCTTAATCCAATTCAGTTTTACAAGTCTATTTCAGTTGCATCAGACGCAACCAATCCTGCACATTATGCCAGTGAAATTCACTGATATGTAGTTTAGAAGAAAATGACTGTATACTAGATAGATAGATAGATAGATAGATAGATAGATAGATAGATAGATAGATAGATAGATAGATACTTTAATAATCCCAAGGGGAAATTCACATACTCCAGCAGCAGCATACTGATAAAAAAAAATATATTTATTAAATTACAGAGTGATAAAAATGCAGGTATAACAGACAGTAACTTTCTATAATGTTAACGTTTACCCCCCAGGTGGAATTGAAGAGTCGCATAGTGTGGGGGAGGAACAAAATCCTCAGTCTGTCAGTGGAGCAGGACATTGACAGCAGTCTGTCACTGAAGCTGCTCCTCTGACTGGAGATGACACTGTTTAGTGGATGCAGTGGATCCTCCATAACTGATAGGAGCCTGCTCAGCGCCCGTCGCTCTGCCACGAATGTCAAACTGTCCAGCTCCATGCGTACAATAGAGCCTGCCTTCCTCACCAATTTGTCCAGGCGTGAGGCGTCCCTCTTCTTTATGCTGCCTCCCCAGCACACCACCGCGTAGAAGAAGGTGCTCGCCACAACCGTTTGATAGAACATCTGCAGCATCTTATTGCAGATGTTGAAGGACGCCAGCCTTCTAAGGAAGTATAGTCGGCTCTGTCCTCTCTTGCACAGAGCATCAGTATTGGCAGTCCAGTCCAATTTATCATCCAGCTGCACTCCCAGGTATTTATAGGTCTGCACCCTCTACATACAGTCACCTCTGATGATCACAGGGTCCGTGAGGGGCCTGGTCCTCCTAAAATCCACCACCAGCTCCTTGGTTTTGCTGGTGTTCAGTTGTAGGTGGTTTGAGTCGCACCATTTAACAATGGGCGCGCACACACACACACATACACCCAGCACACACTAGAGACAATTTAGAATTGCCAATGCACCTAACCTGCATGTCTTTGGACTGCAGGGGGAAACCAGAGCACCCGGAGGAAACCCACGCAGACACGGGGAGAACATGCAAACTCCATGCAGGGAAGACCCAGGAAGTGAACCCGGGTCTCCTAACTGGAAGGCCACTGCGCCACCGTGGCACCAGTTTATTACAGAACAATGGAAAATGTATTCTATCAAGAGCATTACAACTATAAGGAAAAGGTATCAGAAACAAGTAAAGGCCAAGAAACATTACACTTCTTTTCTAGCTATTTTCAGTCAGTGGTCATAAGGGGGAGCCAGAAAGCCCCAAATCTAAGACACAGTAAAGCACCACATTTTTTTTAGAATAAAATAAAGGGTTTTATTCACACCAAGCATTTAACAGAATCCTGTCTCCAATAATCCACCACAAAACAATTCAAAGTATATAATAATTCCTCCTATCTCTACCTCCTGTGAGTGTTGCCCACTGCTCAATAGGCCTGCCCCTTGGGACTACAGATCCGTGTAGGAATTTTAGCCCAGGGATGCTACCATCAAGCATATTGGGGGAGAAAATTGTCCAAGCAGACTCCCACAATTCTTTCATTGCATTGTCCTACCGGCCAGTAACGAACTTCAACCTTTCCCAACAGGGACGCCAGTGTATTCATTTCCATTTTAGCATCTCATGCTTGTCTCCTGGCTGAAGCAGGAAGATCCTTGCCTTTATTTTCTTGTTTCTAAAGGTCTGTCCTCCAACCTGGTGAAGTAATTTTTCCCCATCCTGGCCAGTATGCCCAACTGCTTGCACAGTCCATCTCACTACATACAACAAAAAATGGAAATAACAATGCTCAGTAAAAGAGTAGACATTATGGACCTGCTTCTCTGTCACAAGGGCGAAAGTAATTCTTTACGTCCGATGTTACACTAGCTAAGATCATTAACTGTTAACACGAACATCACCCAGACATCACCAGTTTAACTGAGAGTACCCTATTGACAGATCCCATTAAACACCGAGCTGAAACTCTTTTGGTTGGTTAAGCATCATAGCTGTTGTACATATTTGGCATGTCCTTAATTTCCTCATATATCTGTTTTTTTTTTTTTATTTCTATTCCATGTAAGTGAAAAATCTTTTATAAGGCAATCATATATCAGTTTTGACAAATATGAGGGGATAATTATCAAAATGCATTGTGTTAATGCATGTTTTGGCTTCTGATTTAACTGTAAGTGTAAGTGTGATTTCTCTCAATATTTTAGAAAGTGTCTTCCGGAAATATATACTTCCATGATATTACATACAGTGTTTCTTTATTTGAAAGCAATATTGCCATGTGTCTGCCTGTTGTACTCTAGTTTTCCACTTGTCTCCCATAATTTTGTGAGATAGGTTAGTTGATGACTGTAAAATGGTCTGGTTTTAGTACTAGCACTTTCTGCATTTATTTTGTTGGCTTGCACTCAGTGTGCAAAATGGTCACAGCAAACATATAGATATCAGTAAGAAGTGAGCTGCGTGTTATTTCTGGAGCTATGAGAAACATGTAGTCTTCATAAAATACATTATAAATTAGAAATTCATCTACAATTGTAAGGGAAGAACAGTGGTCAGGGTGAAGAAATGAGATAGGGTTATTCAATAACAAGGCAGACATGAAAAATTACAATCAAATCCACAAAAAAAGGACACAAATAAAGAATGGGGCAGCAAAGATCAAAAAATCAACCAAACTGTGGTGAAGCTCATACAAGTAAAACATGAAATGAAAACATATAACATATGGAGGGCATTAAACATTATTCCATAGCAGCCTGAATTTAACAGTCTTAGTAATATTCTTCAGATTACTGTAGAATAGACATTCCGACTTGTAATTCATGTCCATAGCACCTAAAACAACTTCACACATTATAATACTGTATCTTTTTATTTAAATAACACTTACATTAAAATGTATGTAAGCTTACAGTGTACTACTGAATTATGGAATAATAAATAAACTACAGTATCTTAACACTATTATATAGAGATTTCATGAGTAATAACCTTGGCAAACTATGCATTGATATAAGGTTATACGTGTACCACATTAAACTACATACTAGTGTATATTTAAAAAGTCACAGACTGTCTTGGACTTTAGGATTCTTTAGGTTGTACAATGCATGCTGCTCTACAATTATGGGAGCTCATGGCATCCCGTGTGGCTTTAGCAAGGTAAACTGTGGTAAGCCATAAACATTTGAGGTACACCACTGTATACCCTGCTGTTTTGAACAGTTTACCGTTTAACACTATGTAATTTTTTGAAAAGACAAAAAGAATGCATGCAAAGAAAATGTGGAGTCTGTACTTACAACTTGTTACTAATCAACTGCACACAATTCTGCCATGTAAATGGGTCCTCCATCCACCCATTGTCAAATTCAGGTCAAGGTCGCATTGACTTAATAATTATTATTATGTAAAATTAAAACTTTTCTTTTAAAACTGAAATTCCAAAATTTTGCTTCTAGACACAATTTTTTTTTTCTTTAAAGTAAAAAAAAGGATGGTTTAGTTCCATCACGTTTGTTTGACAGTCAAGTTGCAATTGATGCAGTCTTGCTGAATGACTGAAATTATTTAGAATATTTGATTTATTGTTACTGCGGTGGGTTGGCGCCCTGCCCGGGATTGGTTCCCTGCCTTGTGCCCTGTGTTGGCTGGGATTGGCTCCAGCAGACACCCGTGGCCCTGTGTTCGGATTCAGCGGGTTGGAAAATGGATGGATGGATGGATTTATTGTTATCCTTGTTTACTACCTAAAAAGATAACAATATGCAAGCTTGCATGTTGTAATCTTTTTAGTTAGCCAATAAAAGGTGTCATTTTGCAAGACTTCTCACTACATTCATAATGGCTAACACGGTCCAATACCTGAGTACTATTGTTTACTACAAAATTCTTGATTTCACATCTAATCCAATTACCATCTGGCTTGGTTTTATTGTTAATTACACTGTTAGTAGTAAAATAAATCAATTAAAAGTGTCATGTGATATAAGCACATGTGAATAACAAATCTAAAAAATAATGTTTTGCAAATAAAATTTTAACGTTCTTACAGTAAAGTATTAACTGTGCCTGGGTGTAACTTTTAGACATTTTATGACAACTAAATGGATGAATACGAGTTGCTTTTCTGAAAAGTAACAACTCACTTATACAAAATAGGGAAATTAATTGTTGCATTTTTTATACATTATACAACCAAAGTTGTTTTTTTTCAAACAATACTACTTACTGTGATACATACAACAAAGAACAATGGAACAGACAAAAACTAGCACAGATTATGGAAGAATAATCTGTTTACATATACAAATCCATGGTGTCGAGAAAATGAAATGGAGCTGATAGTATAAAATAGAGCAGACACGTGTATTGCCTACTCAGAAATCTTTTTGTTTAAACCCTAATCCTAACCAAATATTGTAATCTCTGTTTTCCACTTTGTTATCCTGTTGCAATATATAAAAATTCAAAGCCAAAACAACTCACCTACCAACAATGATTCCTCACTGTCTCCATAGCTGTAAACACTACTGTATACTTACAGGAAGATGTCATCTTTGTAAACGGAAGAGAAGTGGCTGAGATTTGTTTTTTTATGTGGTCTTAGTGTTTATTAAAGCTTTGTGTTTTGGTTGTTGCTAAGGAGCTGTGTGGGAATTTTTATAGCTTTTTTCCATCGCCCGCACAGGAGCAAAAGCAGTTGGGTGTTTGGAGGTGCGTTTGAAAAAGTTACTTGTTACTTGTACTTGTTCTTGTTCTTTTTATCTTTACTCAAACTAGCTCTGGCGAGGCAGGACAGTAAGCAGCAGTAGCTGACATTGGCATCTCTGTAAGTAAATAGCCGGAGATGTAGCAGCAAATAGTTAGTAACAAAAACAGCAATTCTTTAGGGGGGGAAAACGGCAGCGAGAAGCACTTCACGGTACATAGATGGGCGGCCAGCATTAAGACGATTAGATACAAGCGGCTGTAGAAGCAGACAAAAGAGTATGAAATGAGTTCAGAGGGTGACAGTATAAGAGTTCATTAATACGAAGGAATGAAAATAGTGCGAGTGGAGAGCTTTTAATACTAGAATCCCTGAAGCCTGCGAAAATATTTGTAATGCCAAGCCACCTTAAATTCCTTCACACCTTGTCAGCAGCGCCTTTGTTTTGCAAATGTGTCAATCAGCACAAGCAGCAGGCAGCCTGCTCATTAATCCCCCACCGAAGCAAATGAAGTGAGCAAAATTCTCCAAGCTGAAGTCTGAAGGCGTCTGGAATTGTATAGGGTAAATAATATATGATTATTTGGAATACAAACATTTCATGCATGTTCCTTGTCTACAACAATTTGTGTAAATGTAGGTTGACAGGAAATGCAAGGCAAGAAATGTTGATTACATGACTAAAACAGAAACTTTTTCATATTATAGTAATAATGACAGAATGCTGATGTGAAGTGTATAATGTGTTCAGACTGAAGTCCAAATATCAAATAAGCACTTTCACAAAAGGTATAAAAAAACAAGTGCGCTTTTATTCAAGAATATAACCAAAGAAAAGGAAATTATTAAATTTACATGTTACTGGCAATGTGTAAAAACTGAAGCCCAGCTATCAATCTATATAAAGTATAAATGTCTGCTTGGCTGGTGCAGAGGTAAGGACTACTGACTCTTATTCAGAAAGGTGCAGGTTCGATCCCAGGTCCTCCTTGAATTTACTATTTTGAGTAGTGAGCTGCTATTATTGTTACTATTATATAATAAAAACATACATTTGATTTGAGTCTATAACAGGTGGTGTACATTTATAGTACTTGTAAAAGTTAGCACTGAAGGGATAAAATCAGACACACAAACGCAGCTCAATCATTTCTTCTTGGTGTCATGTTGACAATGAAAAAAACTGTAAAGTTCAGGGATTCTAGTGTTGAGTAAAGAATAAGAGGAGCGTACAGTTAGTAGAACAGACAGAAAAAAGTAAAGTCAACCTCATAGAAAGAAAAAACAGCATGTAGTTGAAGGGAAAAAATTATAGGAGCTTAAGGGGTCAGAAGGAGTAAAATAACTGTAGAAGTTCTTTAATTAATAAATTTTTTTCTTGGAAATTTTTTCTTCTTTTTTTAGTTTTACCATTTAAGTTAAATTATTTAAATTGAATACAAAAAAATTGAACAGTTTTAGTAGCCCAAAGTCAAATTTTAATAATGGGGCCAGTGCAATGTAAGTTCTGTTGGATGTTGGACTTTCCACAGAATAGCTTGGAGGAGCCAGTCTTCTATGAGGGATACATCTTTAGGGGGTGCCAGCTGATCCTGCACCTCAAGCTCAGTGTCACTGAACTAGAGGATAAATTGGCTGGCCTGTGTTGTAGTAGACAGTTAATGGACCTGGCCGATTTGTCCTTTAGAGAGATAGTGTACACCCTTAAGGTGGTGCGGGAGGAGATTACAGACCTGACAATCACAGTAACAAAGCGCAAGGTAAAGGGTAAATACTGTCATGGGACATAAATCCTGGAATTGGAAGTATCAAACCGTTTTCAGGTCCTTGCAGATCTGGATGGCATCTCTTGAAGTTCTGAGATGGTAGGCAGGCATAAGGAGCCCCAGTGGGCTACCTCAAAACCAGTTCACCAGAAAGAGAGAGATAGTGATAGGGACTCCATCATTAAGGAGATTAAAACACAAGTTTGCTCCAGAGATACAGAGTCTCACATGTTACCTCCCGGGTGCACAGGTTGGAGACCTCCCTGAAAGGGTTGATAGGCTCTTGGCCAGAGCAGGGGTGGATCCAGTTGTCCTTGTCCATAATGGAACAAATGGCATACATAAGAGTAGTCTGTCAGGTCTGCGATCCAAAGTTAAAGAGTTAGCTGCCAGGCTGAGGAGCAGAACTGACAAGTTAGTCTTCTCTGAAGTTGTGACTGTGCTATGTGCCAGTCCAGGTAAGACTGAGGAGAGTAGTAAGCCTGATGCGTCACTCAAATCATGGTGTTGGGTAGAAGGGTATAGGTTTATGAGGCATTAGGACTCCTTTTGTGAACAGATGGGATATGTTCCACTCCGACTGGTTACATCTGAACCAGAGGGGCATCAATATGTTGGGAAGGTGTATTAGTAGGTTAGTCGAGGATTGGTTAAACTATGGTATGGAGGGTATGGTATTGTTTAAATGCAAAAGTAAAATGAGTAACATATTAAAAATTGCTTACCTTAATTCTAGAAATATCAAAAATAAAACAAGTGAGTTGGAACGCAATTATGATATAATAGCAATAACAGAAACCTGGTTAAATAACAAAGATGGGGATGAGTATAACATAGTAGGACAGACAGAACAGAAAAGGAGATGTTGGGTTGCTGTTTATGTCAAACAGTATTTAAACACAAGTCTTCTTCACTTGGTCGATGAGCCCCATCTTTGTGAGGACATGTAGGCTTTGCCTGGAAAGCATTAGGGAAAGAGGCTTTATTTTAGGAGTGTTTTATAAACCACTCAATGCAGACAGTAACTTCAATGTACATCTTTTTAGTAGTATTAAAAAGGCAAGTTTACAGGGTGATATTATAGTCATGGGGTACTTTAACTACCCGAATATTAACTGGGATAGCTTTGCAAATAGTGGAGCACAAGAGCTGGAGTTTTTAGAAGTAACTAGTGACTGGTTTTTAACACAATATGATAAAGCATCAGCATGAGGAGAAGCCTGTCTGGATTTAGTATTTTGTATTAATCAGGACAGAGCTGAGGATGTAGAGGTGATTGAACCACTAGAGTCAAGTGCCCATAATATAATACAGTTCTCAATGTTTCGGAAGACTGTGGAGGCAAAGACTAAAACTGTTAAGTTTAACTTTAGGAGGGCAAATTTTGAGTCTAAGGAGGATAGACTTTAAACATTTTTAAACTTTAAAGTGTGGACACAGTCAAGGAACAATGGAAAAGGTTTAGAAACGTTTTACATATAATGCAGGACAGGTACATACCTAAATTTGGAATTAGTAGGAAATATTTAAAAATTCTGCAGTGGGTTAATAAAGAGTTAAAAAAGAAACTGCAAAGGAAAAACAGCTATATATGGCATATAAGATGAATAATTCCAACGTGAATCATAGGACACATGAGAACATGAAGGCAACCCTTAAGAAAGGATATTAGGGTGCCTAAAAAGCAGTTGGAGAGGAACAGAGCAGATAAGGGGAAAGATGATCCAAAGAAACGTTCAGTGTTTTAGTAGTAAAAGAACAGTCAAGGAGGAGGTGAAGTGCATTGGGCATAGTAAATGGGAGTTAAAAAATGCAGACAGTGAAACAGCATATACTCTAAACTCAAATTTTTCTGAGGTCTTAACAAATGAGCACGTAGATAACTTCTCAGAGATAAAAGAGACTACTAAGAAGGTACTTAACGATTTAAAAATTGTAGAGGGAAAAGTATTGCTTAGTTTAAATAGGTTGAAATCAAACAAATCTCCATGACCAGATAATATTTACCCTCAAGTTCTTAAGGAGGTTAGCAAGTACAGACAGAGGAAGCAGAGGTTTATGGTGTGAAGAACCTTGTCAGAATTGGTTGATGTTAACTGTGGTGTTCCACAGGAGTCAGTGCTAGGACTACTGCTATTTTTAATATACATAAATGATAGGAATATAAGTAGCAAGCTGGTTAAGTTTGCAGATGATATCAAGACAGGTGGATTGGTAGATAATCTGGAATATGTTGAATCATTACAGAGGGACTTGGAAAGCATACAGGCTTGAGCAAATGTGTGGCAGATGAAATTCAATGTCAGTAAATGTAAAATATTACAAATACTGTTACTTTAAAATTAGTTCATCAAGAACAAGAGGCCACAGTTGGAAAGTTGTGAAAGGTAAATTTCACATAAACATAAGGAATTTTTTCTTTACACAGAAAACACTTGAAATAAGTTGCCAAGAGGTGTGGTAGACAGTCGGACTTTGGGGACTCTTAAAACTAGACGGTGTTTTTTTTAATAATTAAGTGGATGGGACTGGTGAGGTTTGTTGGGCTGAATGACTTGTTCTCATCTGGATTGTTCTAATGTTCTGATATTTTCTACGTCTGATCCTTTTTAAGGGACAAAATAATGAGATTTAAGTTTTTGTCTGTTCACTGTTTCTGCAAAATCAACCAGCAAAACTATTCTTTTTCTGTGAAGTTTTATTCAGCTTCTACCGGAAAATATTATTAATTTAGATCACATTTAACCATTTTGCTTCAGTGGGATTTATCTGTGTTAATTACTTTTTCATTTATCGTTCATTTTCATTGTCATGATGGTGTCATTTTGTTATCTCCATTTTGTGACTTGTTTTCCACATTTATTTTCCACATTATACATTTACACATTCCATAAAATGTTTTCCACATTTTGTGTTGTTTTCTTTACTTCTCCTTTTATTGTTATTTTTTATTCCTTTGTTATTTTGGTATTTCGTATTACACGCTCTGACCTATGTCTGCCTTTTTGAGTACTCTCCTGCCTGCTCCTTTAAGAAAGTCTTTGATGATAATTCAATTGTTTTTTTTTCCAAGTCCTTTGGAGGCTTGCTGTTTTTCTAGCTCAGCCATAATATTGTTCCAAGAAGGTGTTGAAAATTGTTAAACATTAATTGTAATACTCTGCCAATATACAGACAAGCTCAATATAATTTTATTATATACCTATATTATGGGTTCAATTTTCTCATTATGTTTTTCTCTGTCCCTCTGTAGTTCAAGTCTCAGTCTAGCCAAAATTATCCCATTTCAGTTTTAAAAATATCTTGTATTCTGCTTGCATAAACAAAAAATTGCTGCAGTAGATGAGATAATGCGAGGATATCTCAAAAAGTAAAAGTATTTTGAAAATAACACGGTAACGGCAACAATTAAAAGCTGACGTAATACAACACATTCACGGTGGCTTTTTGGTAGATCTAACACACACAACAGTGTTCTGCTGTTAGTCTAGCTGAAGCCAAGGTCAAATGGACATGGATGCTCTGCTCCAGGATTGCACCATTGTTGAAAGATACAGAGGGAGTGAAACCTAGAGAAATTCATCTAAGAATGTTGGCATGTGCAGATCAGTAAGCTGTTTGGGTACCCATCTTGCACAAACTTTATGGTACCCCAGGTCATCATACACTACGGCATGTGTACATTCATAGCTGGCATCCAAATCTGCAGTAACAACTGACAATGTAATCTGTCTGTCTTCTCTAATGAAGGAATTCGCTATGTCAATGTGGTCTTTTGTGCTTGATGTTGATGGTCAACCAGACAGAACTATGTTGGGTTACATTTATTCTTCCCACTTTAAACCTTTCTACTCATTCATAAACTTTTCACTTCACTTCGTTCAGGTGAATTTCATCAGGTTTCACTCCCTCTTCCCAAAGAAATCTCACTAAAGCGCATAGTTAACAATGGTGTGATCTCATAGCAGGATATGACCTTGGCTTCAACTAGAGTAGTGGCAGAGTGCTGCACTGTGCATATTTGATCTACTCATAAGTCATTACGAACGCGTTGTATTCTCTCCATGTCTACCCTTATCCCATGATTTTCAGATTGCCTGAAACTTTTAGGGCTGACACTATATATTTTAAAAATAACATCACAGTGAGATGCAGCTTTTTGCAGGATATTCCTGTGCCTTTTGGGGAACCTCCAAAAAAATGGGGACAGGCATGTTGCACAGATGCAATATGCCTTTTTTATTCTCCTGCATGTGCTTTGGTTGTTTACCCAACCAGTGAGAGTAAGGTACCTTCTGGCAGCTCAGATCTCGCTTTTATCTGGCATTTTACTACTGTGTAAAGGTGGTCAGCTGAAAAAAAAACACCTCCACCTGGCTTCATTGGATTGGGCCTAACCAGGTTATATGTTTCCCTTCACTTGCACTATATAATCTTTATATATAATCTTCATTTGGATCTTGATCTTTGTTTGTCCGCGAATTCACTGCCTTGTGTGGTGTTCCTGCTGTGTTCAGTAGAGGGCAGTAGTGATGGAGGAGGAGAGGAAGTGAGGGGGGGGGATCGTTGGATGAGGTTGGAGTGTGGTGATTAAAGAGGATTGAACTAAATGAGACTATGTGCTGTTTGTACTGGCTGAATACACAACACCTTGGTTGTTACTTTTGTTTACAAACACTGTCGATAGCACTCTTTGTGTTTAGATCTGGCGTCGACACCTGCTTCGTTGTCGAGACTGTGGTTTTTTGTGTTTCTATCAACCGTCGTTGGCAGCACTTCGTCCAAATCGAATGTTCACCCACTTCTTGGAGTCGGCAGTCAGAGTATATAAGTCGGGCACACTTCTGTGATTTTCTATCAGTCGGCGTTTGGAGTTCAAGAAAGAAGCATTGGTTCTTCCTTACTCTTTGGATTGCTACAAAGCAACTTGCGAGATTGGAGAGAGGTTGAGAAGAGATCATGAGAGGAAACGACAGCGTCATGAAAATGAGACGGACTGTGAACGGAGAGAAGCAGAAATGCTCCTCCACCACCACATAATTACTATTCAGACAGTGATTCCGAGTAGGCCGTTCCTATTGAATCAATGTCCAAGGGTTTTGTTTTGTAATTTTGTTTCCCTTATAAAAAATCATAATGCTGTGCGACGAAGGGCTCAGTTCACGACTGGCAGCCGCGTTTAAACAGGGAGCCCTTCACAGACAACTTTAACACGCGAAACGTAGTTGGGCGCACATGGCTAGTCTAATATAATCTAATACCCTATTACCTTTTTAATGGCCTCTATACGCTATGAGTGTAAATAACAAAGAGTCTTGGGTGCTTCTTATGTCCTTCATTTTCATGTTTCAAACTTCCCATTGTGCAATAAAATGTAGCATTTTTGCTTCCTACATGTAATACTCCACATTTTACATTAAATATCACTGAAAAAGTTCCTATTCCAGCAATCCTTTGCAGCCAATTTTATTCCAATCTACACACTGAACCTTGAGCTCCCATGTCTTTTAGTTTGACCTCAAGTATCCCACGCTGGACCTCATCAAAAGCTCTGTGGCAATGAAGATAAATAGTACCATATGCACCTCTCTGATCGTGTATTTTTTTATTTCCAGAATATAAGTGAAAGATCATCTCCTTTCTAAAACTGTTATGCTGTTTACTGATGCACCTGTTCTTGCCATGTGATGTTTGATCTTCTCCTTAATAATTGCTTCTACACATGTATCCATAATGCATAGCTTATAGTTACCTTCATTAGCTTGATCTCTTTTTTAGGTGTATTTGCATATAATGGGATAAGTAAATAGTGTTGTCCTTCTATCTGTCTGCCTGTCTGTCCTTCTGTCCACATATAGACTTGAGGGGCCAGAACATGTAATCCAGTCCTCCACCATATGAAGGTGGAGCTCAAAGTAGGGGAGGAAATTTAAACAGCAAAAAGTAATAATGGGCTTATCAAGATTCATATGACCGATAGCAGCTCTGTGGTTATGATGGATGAACCCTCTATGACTGAAAAGTCTCCCAAAAAGATCCAAGTTAAACACATATATGTGTCTTTTTTATACAGAGAAAATATAACTTGTGTTAAAAATAAACATAACCTGTTACAAAGGGAAAACATCTGTTAAACCAGATTATGATTTGGCATTCAAAAATATCACTTGATTAGTGGTAAAAGTGAATAAAGCCTTGTCACTCACACAAACGACAATGCAGTCAAAGTAAATATGAGGCTGAAGTTATATCCATGAAAAGATGAAGTCTAGAGAGTGACATCACTCCCAGTAAAAAGGAAGTGAAAAGAGCTCTCACTTAGCAAGGGCTTTTTGCTGTTGACAAAGAATCACAGTACATACAGATTTTGGTAGTCAATACACCTGAAACAGTAGATGTGCCAAATAATCTTGACACCACTTGAGCAGAACCCCATAGTTAAGGCTGCATAGCGTCCAATTTCTGACAGTACATCTAAACGGATAACTAAAGTAAGTTAACATTGTAAGTTGTATGTTTTTAAACCAAAATACATACTTCAGTATTGTCTCTCCTCATGAAACAACTCACCTACCAGTGGAATGATTTTTTAAAAATTTATCATGAAAGTTGTATTTTAATTATTGAGTTTTCTTGAATAGAGTGTGCTCTTCTGTACATATTCTTTGAAATTTTATGATTCTACTTGGCTTGGATTTGTTTTAGTGGTGGGATTTAACAGTGCTTGTGTTTTTAGTGTTTGTAAGTGTAGTTGCAAGACAGCCATCTCATAGTTGCACCTGCCCAAGTCACTAGTCATCCATAATGTTCAATTCCTGTCCATATTCCCTTAAAAGAATTCAAGTGCTTTATTTCTGGTCCTTAATATTTTTGCTTCATATTTTTTGACTGATTTTTGTCTTCGATTTGATAAAAGCGCTATCTGACTTTCAGCCATGAACATTGTGCATATTTGGACCATGTCTTATTCTAGTGATTCTCCTCACTAACATATTGTCTCACTCTCACCCCTGTTTACCACCTGAGAATGATCAAAATCATCTTTCAGTTCCCCAAAGTCATGAAAACAGTAGGACATCTGTAACTCTGAGTTGACTGCCTCTGAACAGTGTGCACTGTGATCCACCTGTCTATACTTATCTGGTCTGCATAATTTTAAGGATCACGGGTACTCACAAACCACTTTACTCTGCCAAAGTCAAAATTCAAGAAGAAGAAAAACGACATATTATACTGCTAATTTCTGAGTTGCTCAACTGGTTATTGATTTTTGCTGCACCAAAGAGCCTCAGTGCCTGGTCAGTATATGGAGACTGGATGTAGAAGTGGTGCACTCCTACAATTACTTGGGGGTCCATATCAATGACAAGTTGGACTAGGTCTTGTAACACAGAGGAAATACAGTATTTAAGAAAGGGCATAGCAGGCTCTTTTTCCCTAGGAGACTGTGGTCCTTTAATGTGGGTATTGACATCCTTCACATCTTCTACAACTCTATGATGTCCAGTATGATTTTCTATGCTGCGGTGTGCTGGGCTGTGTAACATCACTTCAAAGAAGCCCACCAAATCAAAAAATTAATTAAAGGGGTAGGCTTAGTAATGGTAGTGGCAAAGGAGTGAATCAAAACAACATTTAGTGTCATTATGAACAATGTTGCATATCCTCTCTCTGTCACACTAACAGTGAGTATAAGGTTGTCAGGAAACGCTACAGGGTCTCTTTTATAGTAACAGCAATATGCCTGCACAGTGCCTCAACTGTGACTGTAACTGGCAAGTCAAAAGTTGTCTTTCTTTTTTTCCCTGTTGTTATTCTGGCATATGTGTGTATTTATTTATTTAATGAGCTTCTGTAAAAAGCTAAATTTCCCCCAGGGAACAAATAAAGTTCTATCTATGTACATTATTATAGCAATAAATGATGCAAAACATGATTATTAATTGATTTAATTAAGATGCCCCAAAATACTTTTTCTTTCTAGAATATGCAGAATTGTAGTGAAGCTAAGAAAGAGAATAATTTACTGTATCATAGGATAATTATATATCCATGGCTTGTTGCCATTTGGAAGCTTAGAAACTTGACAGCTGCTCTGAAATGGCCCCCTGCTGCCCCATTGGGTGGCAGGGAAAGTCAAGTGCCTCATGTGTTGACTTAAAGGTCATACAATAGCATCTTGTGTGGTTCACAAGTTACCCTTTATTGATCTATGGTGGTCTGAAAAGAAGTAAGAAAATAGCCTGTGGATGTTGTGGTAGAACTCAACATCTTAATTAAAGAAAGAAATCTATCCTCTGACAAGACAAGTCAGATAAAAAAAAGCCTTTTGAATCAGTAATCAGGCAGGAGAAAAGATGTTCTTTGCGCAATTTATTCTCTTGCTGCACCGTACTGAAGAGAGAGCATAATTCACAACAGTCTATTACAGAATGATCACAGAATAAAAGCAGAAGCTCATACTTATTGATAACTGAATTTATATAACAGTATTGATTAATAATTTGTGAATTGCGAGTTCCTGTCTTGCACCCCAAAACATGAAGCTGAGTCTCGGTACTTTAGAAAAATCAGCTTTATTCAGCTTGAAACAGGAACAGCACAGTTATTTATTGTAGCGGGATCTACCACTCTCCTATACACAGACACAACAACCAGGCAGTTTTGTGGCCAGGTTAGTGGTCAGGTTAGTGGTCAAATAATACTGTTCCCTGCATTTATAAAGTTCCTTGCATGACCCATCGACAACGGGCGCTTATAGCACGACTGCAGTCGGCTCGGATTTGCATTCATGGAGAGCCGCTGCAGCGCTGGGAGCCTGCGGTTGCCCCGGCGACAGATGTGGTGATCACGCTTCAGGACACCCTTTGCAAAGTCATCCTGTTGGGAGGAGTCCTAAAAGAGTTAAGAAACCTCACAGCTTACATTTCATACTCTGATTGGTTAAAATACATGAGGTGTTTAGTATAGAGAACAACCAGCCTAAATAAAAATCTTTCTCCATTACAGTATGTCCTTATTCTTCAATATCTGTTATATTACCCTTGACATCTCTGGGTATGTGACAACTGTCCGGTTTTATTGTTTACAGGATATCTGCTGATCTCTTAATCATACATTTGGTATATTACATCAAACAGCTCCTGGTACATTCTTGTTTTTGCTGTTCATTTGACCTTTATCTGTTTTCCTGATATGCCTGAACAGGTTTCTGACATTTATTAACACTTATAATTCTAAGATGGGTGCTATATTTTAATATGGAAAGCATATCAAAATGTTTTATCCTAAATGACTATGTGACCCCAAAGTCTAATTTTTCTTCCACAGTGTCAGAAGGTTACCACTTTACAGCACTACCACAATGGTGAAGGGATGGAACTCTGTTGGGAAAAAACGACAAACAAGATGGACGATCATATTTGAAATGGCATCTTCTTAGTTAATATTTTTCCAGCTGTTTACTTATACTTTTTCTTAGTTTGGACTGTTAAGATTTTGAAAAATGCACACCAATGTTCTTTGAGACAGAATGAGACCTGAAGTTGTTAGTAATATGTTGACTAATTATAAAAACATATTTTACTTTATACGTCGACAATAGCAACCTGACATGTTATCCTTTGCACTAAGTGAAAGCAGACTAATATTTATGCAAAACATCCAGATGGGAGGGAAGTGATAGGAAAGGAATGGCTTATTTAAACATGCAAAGGCCAGGCTTTTTCAAATTTAATTGATGCTGACTGCTTCACAGAATTGGTTCTGTGGGAGCATGGCAATAAAACATTTTTCATTTAAAAGCTTAACATTCACACATGTCTTTGAGCACCCTTCGCACATTTAACTGTCTACTCTCCTTTGATCTCAGAATGTGCATGCAAGGTTTGCATCTTTGCAGCTGTTAAAAATAAATATCGTTTTATTACAATAGCAGGTAAACACTTTTGGCACACATTACTGAAGTAGGCGCTCCGCTGTAAAAAAATAAAAAGCAGCAATGCTGAAATGATCCACACACTTGGCATGTTATCCTATGCCCTAGAATTGTCAGAGAGTGACAGTGCTTTATAGTAAATGATACATTTTGATTTAGTTAGACCTACACCTAAAAACACCAGAACCTCTTTCCAGTGGTGTGACCACTTTCTACTGAAATAACTAAAATAGGCTTTATAATGGATAGATAATGTAATGATGTCACTTTACATCTGTAATTAGAAAAATGGCAAAGACAATCAGGCAGTAGATGGTGGTAAAAGCATACCATATGTGCAGTAACTTTATTTAGCACTATAGTAGAATTTTCATTAACTTAGAGTAAAACCCAAATTATAAGTGAATATTTACAGTGCCTAAATAAAGTATTTAATACTCCTGTTTTCCCATTTTATTGTTACACAACATTGAATCACAGTGGATTCAATTAGGCTTTTTTGACACTGATCTAGAGCAGAAATGGTTTAAATTAATCACAAATATAAAAGACCAAATAACTGTTCTCCTCTTCCAAGTCAGTATTTAGTAGATGCACATTTGACGTCAATTCAGTTCTGTGTGTAGGAGCCTCTATCAGTTTTGCACTGTGATTTTTCCCCAGTCTTCTTTACGAAAACTGCTCAAGGATTGTTAAGTTGCATAGATAGTTTCTTAATTAGATTGAGGTTTAAACTCACATTCAGCCACTCCAGGGGCCTCATGCATAATGCCGTGCGTAGAACTCACACTAAAACATGGCATATGGACAAAAGTGGAAATGTGCATACACAGAAAAAAAATTCAGATGCAGCAAACCATGCATAATCCAACTTCCACACATTTCAGCTCCATAAATCCCGGTCAGTGTGAAAAGTAACGCATGTGCACATGCCTGCCGTCCCACCCCAACTCCTCCCACAATTTTGCATATTTTAATATGCAAATCAATATAAATATCACCTTCCCTTTTCAGTGTTAGGTTAAAAGACAATGGCAAAAGCATGTGAAGAAAACTAAATTTCAGAGAGGCAAGGAGAAACGTACTATTTGTGGGCTTAATCAGTGTTATAAACAACAAAAGGAAGTTGATCGAGTGATAGCAGAGACAGTAGCGGAGACACTGGACAGCTCAAGTTCAGAAAGTTGCACAGTGCTCAAAATAAAAACGAAGTGGTCAGATATCAAAGTCGCCATGAAAAGGTGACTCGTAGTCCACCGTCTTAGTGTCATATGAAAGCATATTAGGGTACAGAGAAAAGAAAAAAATAGGGACACATTGAAGAGAAAAAGGTTGAAATGTCAACTTTGATTTCGAAATTTTCAATTTAATCTTGTAGTTTATTTTGTCATTAAAGTAGAACGTTGTAAACTTCATCTTAAAATCAATATTTAATTTACTAGTGTTTCTCTGATCCCATTGTAACTAAAGTAGAATGTTAAATGCTTCATATTCTATGTGTTCTATGTGTGTGAATCATTGTGTGCTTCTTTAACAAGCTTTCTCTTATGGCACTGATCTCCACTTATAATACATTACATTTATGATATTACAGCTCTCTGAGCATTTTAGAATACTAAGATGTATACTTGATATCATTTTCATGATGAAATGCATTAAAGCATGTATTAAACATGGGGGCACGCTGGTGCAGTATTAGTGATGAGCCTGCACACCATCCACAGATTGTTCCTGCCTCCCGCAAGATGCTGGCTGGGACATACACAACCCTCGATGAAATAATTTCTTACAGCAGTACTGTGTCTGTCAAACGTACCAAACCCTAATTCCTGTCCTTCCTTTTCTTTCTCCACGTATCCAATCTCCACAATATAAGCTCTGAAATGTCAAACTAGCTGTAAGCTTAGAGCACTGATTCTTTAAAACTTTTAAATAATATCAAAAAATCTTTCTAATACATGTTTAATTATTCCATCCATCAATCCAACCAGGGTCCCGCCAGTCCCAGCAAGCATATATCGCGAGGCAGGACCAATCCCTCATCGGTACCGCTGTGCCACCATGCCTACATGTTTAATTATTAACAGTATACATTATTTAAATGAAGTTAAACATTTATTTGTATAATGCATTTTACATACTTTAATGCATTTCATCTTAAAAATGATATCAAGAGCTCCAAGAAGATAGCTCTTGGAAATATAAATCTCATCATCTGTAAATATGCGCTCTCTTCTATTGAATTGAACTGAATTCCTTTATTGTTATTGTATGGTACAATGAGATTCAATATGTAAATCCTCCATAAACTTAATATAACAATAATAATAATAACAATAATACACTAAAAAAAACAATGAAAAATATACAATATGAAAGCATAAGTACAATATACATGTACATATAGTGCAGATAGTGCAAATGGTCCATAAAGTGGCTCAGGTTTTGCAATATTACAACTGTAGTGCAAGTTTACATTGAAGAAATTGTAATTCCAATTATAAACAGTTCTACCAGGAGCATTTGATGGACTGATTGAGTGCATTTATAGCTCTTGGGATGAAACTGTTTCTGAACCTCGAGCTTCATGCAGGAAAGGCTCTGAAGCATTTGCCAAATGGGAGTAGTTCAAATAGAATGTGCTCATGGCTGAGGCAGCATATGCTATCAATGTTCTCCAGGGTAGAAGCTGTATCCCGATAATCCTCTGCACTCTTGACACAAGCCACTGTAGAGCTTTCCGATCAGCTGTTGTACAGCTATGATTCCACAGTCAGATACAGTGGGTTAAACTACTCTGAGTTGTGTACTGAGAGTAACAACCCTAAAGCAGCAATGATATTTGGAATGGTTTGGCCATTCCATGGACCATTATATTGTTACAGGTTGATTACAATCAAATGACTTACATTTATAAAACTATATGTGGTTAATTTCAATGTATTTGATAAAGCCGGGTCAGGGATGTGAATCTAAAAGAGACTGAGAAACCACACAGGAACAGTAGCACTGCTTTGACACTGGGTGCTGCCAGTTTGCAAAACCAAGCCAAAAACTTGCATATGCATGGGGTAAGGCTAGCGCGAGAATGTGCGTGGTTTTAGAGCAAGTTCAGTTGTTATACATCTCAAAGTGAGTGTGGAAACGGGCGTACGCAACATTTTTCTACATACGCACCATTTATACGTGAGGTCCAAGGACATTAACTTTGTTATTTTTAGTCATTCCTGTGTAGCTTTGGCTTTATGCTTGGGTCATTCTCTTGCAGGAAATTTGCTGGAAGGTTTTTTTCAGACTGCATCAGGTTCTCCTCCAGGATTTCTATGTATTTTTCTGCATTCATTTTACCTTCTACCCTCAAAAGCCTTCCAGCATCTTCTGCAGAGAAACATCCATACAGTATGATGTTGCCACCACCACGCTTCACAGTGTGGATGGTGTGTTTTTGATGATGTATAGTGTTGGACTTACTGAATTTTGTCTGATAGCCAAAAAACTCAAATTTGGTCCCATCAGACCATAAAACTATTTTCTAACTGACTTCATTGTCTACCATGTGCCTTCTGGCAAACTCTAGCTGAGAGCTAGATCTTCCAGATACAGGTATATTGGAAACTGCAACTGGAATTCCTGGGGCATGTATTTAGGAAAGAGAAGCTCAAACAAAGAAGGTGTTAAGGTAAGAAACAAAAAATATCTGAAACCATAAACAGAAGGATGATCATCGATGTATATGTGATATGCCGTGATGGATTATAGAAATTATGATGATTGAGTTTGCTGGAGTGAATAGAAATGCAAATATATTGTAAATCTTAGGCTATGTTGATGATGAAGGATGATGTTTTTATAATCCTCATATTAAAAAGCATAGAAGCTTATGTGTGCTAATAAGTTGAACCAAATACTTATAAGAGTGTATAAATTAAACATTAGTAACAATTTTCTTTGGAAAAAAATGACAATAAGCTTATTGTTTCAATGTTGCCTGTCTATTCCTCTCTTTTGTCTTGGTTGCTACTATGAAGTGAACAATGGGAGATGGTAGGTGGCTGCTGTTCTCAGGGGATTTCTGTTCAACTGCCGCTACCATTCTCAGCATGAGAAACAACCTCATTTGTTTACGTGTCTAAAGAAACACCCATGATTTAATGAGTATTAAATTAATTTTGAGTTTAACATTAAGCTGTAATATCTACTGACCATAACAAGGTACGGTATATCTGTGTAGACTGATAACATTTGAGTGACCAGACTAAACTTGAATGTAGACATAGGCATGGAGGAAGACGTTGACCTTTGGTGCAGAGTAATGTTCCCTAGACACCAAATAAGCTATTAACAAGCTGAGACAGAGGTGATCTATGTGGTGAACTTTTTTCTTATAGGTCAGTGACATTAACACACCACTGGTAATCAGCTCATATTGAGCCCCATTGATGTTATAATGAAATGGTGAGTGTGTGGTCACTTTAAAAAATTCTTTATGCTATTTTCTTAAAAGGCACTGATGGCATAGTAATAGAAGAGCTGCTGAAATTCTTCACAGGTTTTTTTTTTTTATATTGTGTATGTGTGTGTAAACCTCTAAGTGATTTTTATTTTATCTGTTGTTTATTTATTCATTTTTTTATGATGCATAACAACATGACAACCTTCCTGTATTTAAAGACAAGAATGGTGATGTTCAAATTGACCTCCACAAAGAGTAAGAATTAAATAGAGCTCAAGAGGCTGTGGTTTGTGCCAAAGCTTGTAACGCTTTGTTTGAAGCTGTTTGCCCTTTCAGTTTTGTTACAGTATGTCCTTTTTAATGCTTCCTAATAAACGGCCTGTTGGCACTCTCATCTCTCAGGGTGAGCTCACTTTGCCTTAGGGTGGGTAGTTCCGGCATCTGCCAAAAGTAAATCCAACCTCATATAAGCACCAACACCTGCAGCACCCCACATCATATGAATAAAATGTTGGACTTGAAGTGCGGTCATTGGGATTTTTGTGATCTTGTTTTTCTTTCTGCTTTTTCCTCATCAAACATGTTTTTATTAACTATTGTTTCTGGGATTGATTTACACGGGGTTTCATATATGCAGCTGAGACTAAACTTTCACCAGTCTCTTTTGTGTCTGGCTTGATCATTTTCACTGCCCACTGTTTATCATTTATTTCACCTATTTTTAACACGGTGCTCATAAAATAAATTATCCACATCCAAAAGTCTGATGGACATGGTTCTTAGAACTGGCCATTTAAGGCAGAACATAACAGGTATTATTACTGTATAAGCAGAAGTTCTGGGAAATGAGTCCATTCTGTTGACAGCAGCTATAATTTATTTTACTGCATTCCACAGAAAAATGTGTTAAAATTGTGTCTAGGCTGATTATAGCAAAACACATTTGGCTGCCAATCCTCTACAAGCTCATTAAATATATATGAATTTGACCAATTTTTGTAATTGTCGTTTCTCTACAAAAAGGGAGGCAAGCACTTGGAGAAGACATTCTGAAACTTGTATAATGGAAAACCCTACAAGAGATCTGCAGTAATGATGTAAACCGAAAAGACAGAAAAATGCTGCCAGGATTTCCTACACTTGAAGAAGATCTTAGTCCATAATGAAACGTTTTCTGCTTTAGATTTATTTTTTACTTTTTACTTTAATTTTGTTGCTTAAACTGTGATGTCACTCTGTGTTATCATTTTACTAGTGATGCTTTCCCCTTGCAAGCGTAAATTGGTGATGTGATAGATGTCATCTTATATTTTGGTGATGGCCCATATCTGAATTTCAACAATTAAATTAAAACTGGTCAATGATTTCCAGTTCCCGACTGAAGTATTCACAACTACAATTTTTGTTTTACCTCTATATGAAGGTTTTTATTCAAGCAATGCTATCTACAGCAGCAAATGTGCAGCTACTAGTTGGGACCAAGCAGTCAAAGATGTCAAGATTGTAGCAGTTGAGGTTCTGATCCACCTCTTGAACCCTCAGGTACCACTCCAAACACCAGGTAAAAGTCCAAGACTCTTTTATTTTTATACAATCACGTGCATAAAGCACCCTCCACTCCACACTACTCATATACTAATCAATACTATAATAATCACAAATCCTCCTCTCCCAGACACTTCGTCACCCTACCTCCCAGCTCAGCTCAGTGTCTGGGCTTTCCCAGAGTCCTTTTATACTCCCTGACCCGGAGGTGTTCCTGTCCATTACCCACAAGTCCTTATTCCTTCTGGGTCAGGGTAAACAGTCCTTATCTTCAACCCGGGAGCACGTCGTTTCTTCCTGTCATTGGATTATGACGCACTTCCGGGTTATAGGGCATATATGAGTCCACGGGCCTCCCTACAGCGACTCCCAGTGGTCCCCAAGGTATCCAGCAGGGCTGTGAATAAAAACTACATAGTCCATGAGGCCCTGCTGGAATTCGGGGCCCGTCCATGCTGTCGGGACAGCTCCTCCTGGCGGCCTGGGGGTGAGGGGCGGAATATGAAGCCGGCCATCCATCACAAGATGTAATTAGAAGATTTTATTTATAACAATCCTTGGTAGATCTTGGCAAGAGTGCAAGAATATATACTGCGAAGAAAAGAGACCCAGAAACACTAAACCTGTGTCTCCTAAAAAATCCCAAAATGCAAAAAAAAAATATCCAAGAAAATATCAAGGCTACCCTTCTTGTAAACCCCAAAGGTACTAAAGGTCTTGAGCAATATTTACAAAGATCAAAAAACAGTCCAGGCTCTGGTACATCCTACAAAAAAAATAAAGCTCCTCTATAAATAAAGGAACCCACACTGGCTTATAGGAGGCTAATTGACCCTTACTAGCAGCCAATCACTGAGCTACACAGATACTCTTCCTACTCTGGAGTGTGGACTTTTGACCCACTCCCCTCATCATCTCAGGGCTTAAATAGTAGAGAGCTTTCCAACTTTCAAAGTCTCTTTAATAGGGTGATATCAATGAATGTTTCAAGAGGGGAGTTAACATCACCTAAAGCAAGACACAACATTTATTTTCGATTAATGTTTAAATCAAATAGTCTAACTTAAAACTATATATAAACTTAACAAAATAAAACCGAAAACGAACCACACTGCTCCCATCCTTGCGGCAAAAATAAACAAAAGTAACTTTGCATTCCTCCTGTTCTCAAAGTTGTATTCAAAGTTGTGCACATATAATTAAGTGGCAACCTAGAAACAGAACAGAGAATGAAACCTACAGGTGGTGGTGGGTCCTTACCTGTATTTTTTAGTGTACAAATTACTAACACTTCTACTCCCTAAGAGTCATCATTAGCACGTGAAAGTGGGCAAATGAATGCACCATGGAGCATATGCCAGCTGCTTTTTTTCCAGTGCTTTATTGAGGCTACACAGATTGTGTTAGGCTTTGGTTTTTAGATTTGTGTCTCTCCACCACTTGGGAAGCAAAACCAATATTGCTCCTGTAAATAGAAAGACACTCCCATTGGTCACAGACGCACATAACTCTTAATACTAGTCTGTTGAGTCACGATGCAGAATAGCTGTCCTTATTTATGTATGTAGGCAATACCTTGACACCTATCTTTAGATATCGAGAAACAATAGAAGATATCTTCTGAATTACTCATTTAAGGATGACACTAATGTGAACTTCATTACAAATATAACATATGTCTCCAAGGTCTTTAATAAAGTGTTTTAATCAGAACATTGAAGTGAAAAGTAACTGTCATTAAAATGAGAAAAATCAGAAGGTATGTGAATGGATTTATATTTTGTAAAGTTGTTAAATGGTAACAAAATAAATACTTTGATTCTAATACAGTAAGTAAAGTTGTTAAAATTTGCAGATGACACCGAAAAGGAAGGGATGATAACAAAAGAAATTGTAAAAGACCATATAGCTTATTGTGAACAAATGGAAAGTGATACAGTGATGCAGACCCTGAAAATTATTTAGATCACACAACATCCTCATTGATTTATAAAACAAGGTTTGAAATGTGTATACACAATGTTCCATATATATGGCAACTCTGACCCATCTGGATGCAACATTTTGGAGAAACTGGGAAATGCTGACACCCTTGATCAAGCAGGGAAGTGCAGCCAAACCAGCCAAATGATGACTCATGCATACAATACGTCACCATCATTGTTATTTTGTGCATTGCTACAATATGCATTGACATAATAAACATAGTAAAGTTCAAAAGTGATTAATATGATGGATAGACAATGTTGTTACTTTTTAAAAAGGTCAATGCTGCGTATTTGCATAGAACAACTTTTTTCTGTTTTCATCAATTTAGGCTACCTGTTGTTACTTTTCAGGATTAGAAACCAAAACGCAGTAAAAAATCCAAGGTGTGATTCACTCTCTGCATATAGAAGATATAAATATCACAATCATGATATCATGATACAATATGGCTTGTTTGGCGTTGCTGGAAAACAATGCAAATGGCCATATGCAAAAGGAATGAGCATTTACGGACCAGCAGGATTTTTGTTTTCACATCATGGTGACTAATTTATGAGCTACTTTAGGCTCCCAAGGGCCATTCTGTTTTTCTAATGTAATCAGGGCAATTGGCAGTACTCATATTGCAATAAGGACATCTAGCAAGAATGACGTTACTTCTATTAATCATGAGCAGTGGCATTCCATTAACACACAAGTCATCTGTGATGTCGAGATGAGGCCGACAAACGTCATGGCCTGAGTTAACCCAAAATTAGTTTATTTCAAGGTAACGTAGGTATGACAGATGTAATGGTGCTGTACATGATGGCTGGCTTGTTGGTAAGGTAACCGGCTAAACCTGCAGTGCATTGTATGGCCTGTACTATTCACAGTAATGGCAATCATGTGCCAGGTGATAGTGGCTATCCACTCAAACACTGATGCCTTTGAAAAAACCTTCACCTTTCACACAAGAAAAGATTGAGTTATATGGAATTTAAATGGAAGATTTCACTCAATAACTAGGTTGGTATGAGTTTTGACCAGATGTTAGTTAATAAACCCTAGGACTGATTATGGAAAACCATTAAAGAAGGAGATGTCCTGAGCACTGCTTGCCACCAGATTTCCTGGTTTAACTGTGAGTTATTGACTGGAGAAGAAAGCTGTGGTCAGGTTTGTGGTCAGGGCCCTTTGTGAAACCAGCATAAGAGCCAGTCAGATTCACACTGTGGAAAATTGAATAACAATTTTATTCATAAGACAGATTCTTTATAAGATGTAACCAATTCATCAGGTCCACTAAATACCTTTGTCTTCTTATCCAGCTCAAACATTTGGTATCACTTTTATTAATATTGCTGATCAAACCAAGAGATTTAGTTCCCTAAAAAACACATTTGTACTCATTTGACCCTATTTGTGTATCCTTCTTAATGTTCATTTTGTCACCCCTTACAACTCGTTTTAATTTATCAAGTCAGTAAATCTCTTACATTTAATGCCTCAGTTTCTTAACACAACAGTTATTTCTTCATTATTCTCTTTAGTTTTGAGCCTGAGTTTGAATCCCATGCTCCGTCATTGTCGGTCTGAGGTTTGCATTTTCCTCCTATGTTTATGTAATTTTTTTCTCCTTTAACACCAGTTTTCCTCCTCCATCTCCAAAAACATATAGATTAGATTAATTGGTACATCAAAATTGTCCCTGTGGATGTTTCCATGAATTTGACTTGCTGTAGGAAATTGGGGCATATGGTATAAGGAAATATTATCGGCATCAGCAATAAACTGCGGTTTGTCTCCTGGAAAGAAAGAGTTCATTTTATCTCTTGAGAACTGTTTTACAAAAGAACATAAATGTTGATTGTCTTCAATCACTCTGCCAAATGGACATTAAACAGTTTCATGTCTTTGCTGGAACTAATTTAAGAATTTCAATGGCATGTGAAATATCTTCATAGGCCGTTTTGGTCTTAAATTAATTATAATGTTATGGTGAATCTTTTAGGGTTATTTTCAGAAAGGTATGTTACTGTCATAGTATATTTGAAAGATCTTCCTATAAATATGCATATTAATGAAGCAACCCTGAGGTATGATTTATCTGGGATAAAAATGTGGGGTTTTTGATGTGCAAACATTTTTGAATATTTTATAGCCACACATTGGCCTATTTGGAGGAGCTTTGATCTCTGACTAACACTAGGTTTTCAATGTAAGGAACGGGATAAGTTTTAATTTACAAAGGGAAGATAAGTAATTCTGTCCATGCGTTTTTAATATTCTTTATTTCTCCATTTTTATAGCTTTATTCTATTCTGTTACTGTATATACGTTTGAGTTTGCTTTTAATCTATTGTCACTTATCGTACCAATTATTTGCCTGCTATTGTTGTAATTAATGAAAGAAAGGTGTAGCCCCTTTCACTGGATCTCAGCCTCTGTGGTTTGCAGTCTGAATATTCATATTTGGTGAGTATTTTTTAATAGTTAGGCTTTGAATTAAATGTAATGCCTAGCCTCTGAGATTTTTTTCTGAAACACACACTAAGAAATGGCACTTAGCCTCTGAGGTTGGATATGAAATATTATTTATGAAACACACGCTAAAAGAGCTACTTAGTCCCTGAAAGTTTCATATAAAGCCCATGCTATTTAAACAGAGCTTGCCTGTTGAGGTTTCATATGTTAAAGAGAATATTAGCTATAGTTTGTATTGCTTTCTTGGGATATATTACTTAATGTTTTACAAACAGTAAATCAACCTAACTAAAATATTACTGTAATTTACAGCTAATTTATTTCATAAAAAAAATTGGGCTTTTAGATTAAAACCAATAAACTGGAGTTAGATTCATGGCCTAACCTTCTGTTCTGCTCTTGGTAAGGAGATGTAATGCTGCAGTGAAACTAAGTAAGTTGAAACTTAACATCTGTCTAAACTCATAACCAGGAAAAAATGCCTACGCTGCAATGGAATAGGATGCCATCAAGGTACTCGATGCTGCTGGGTTAGGCTGTGACTCATGCAACCCTGAACTGGACTAAACAGGTATGATCATGTATGTACAGCGTATCATTTATTTTGTTGAATCTGCATGTTATGTAACATTTGTTTTTTTATTCTTGTTATCAGTTGGAATTTGCCTTCAGATACATTTTTACACTACGCATTATTTTTGATATAATGTTCTTTAGGTATGTTTTATGTAAATGAGCACTGAAGTAAAATCATTAAATCAAAATGTAAACAATGTTACACTTCGCAGTCTTTGTATTTGTTGAGAGTGAGGTTTCAACACACCTCGTTTAATGAACGTTTTCATAATCGTACATACATTTTAATAAAAAGGCTTAAGCTTAGATATTTGAAATTTATTTAAATACAAACTCAGTATGTGTGTATGAATTTATTTTGCAAGCAAAAATGTTTCATTTAAAAATCTATAGATTTCATTTAAAACTTTTGTGAGTCAGAAAATATTGAATTAAAAACATTATATTGTCATAATTACTATGTGTCATTCCTTTAAATTAATTTTTGAAATTTCTTTTTCTCACAACATAAGAAATTCAATCACATTAAAAACAGCCAGTTCCTACCTTAACACAGGCGATGACCTGCAATTCCCATTGGAAATTTCTGGTTGCACATGCACACACACACACACACACACACACACACACACACACATCCAGGCATTGGGCAGTTAGTTTTAGCAGATATCATGGGCTTGGCCCCCCTTTAATTATTGCATGAGTTGTATGTCAGGGTTTTGTGTGAGATGTACATCAAGGTGAAATGAAGAGCTCCTGTATGGGGTTTGATGTGAGATATACATGGAGGTCAGACTGAAGATTTTCCTTGTGCCGTTATATAGTACATGAATGTCAGATCAAGGAGCCTGGTGGTTATGGTGGGTGTTCAAAGATTGGGGGCTTAAGCCTCAGAACACAAACACACACACACACAATACTGCTGGGCCAACTGGTTCAACCCTTCAGGCAGAAACAGGCTGGCAGCACCCCACACAAAGACAATTTCACATGCTGCAAGAAGCAATATATTTCTAGATAAGTAATTACATTGAGCATGTGTTAGAAAATTGGAAAAACATTCCTTTAGAAAACAAAGTTGAGAACTGTTATAAACATTTATTAATAAGTCTCCAGCATGACTTATTTTTAGTATGCACATACTCTAACCTAAAGGCTATTCGATACTAATAATGAATCAGAACATATCAGTGAAGTCATACATCCTCCACCTACCATCTTCCGAGCAGCACCACCATTTCTATAGAATGTCTAACAATCTTTTTCTTCCAGAAACTTTAAATTCCCAAAAATAAATTGCTGCACCAATACAGAGAGTAGAAGGTGTCTTTTGTCCCATCTGTAAACATTAAAGAAATTCCAGCATTTATACAAAATTTATAGTACAATTATAAAGGAGATGTGCAAATGATGATGTGCAAGTAAAAGTGTATGTAGTGTGTATGCACGTGCACACACATACATGTACATTTACTGTAGAAACACACATCTTCAGATAGTATATGACAGAATATATGCATATAAAAAGAAGAAAGGCTAAGTTACTGATATGAAAAGGCTATGGCTCTGGGAAAGAAACTATTGAGGTGTCTGTTAGTTTTATTTTTACTTGACCTGAAGCATTTACCAGAGATATGGAAAAAGTGATGAGCTGGGTGAGGTGAGTCTGTGGCGGTCCTTTTGATAGGGTTAGAGACACAAGATGTATACAGGTCTGCAACCGATGGAAGACCACAGCCAATTATTTTCTTAGCAGATCTCACAACATGCTGTAATATATTTTTGGAGTGTGCTGCTACTGAACCAAAATAGACAACAAAGCAGAATATGATTACACTTTCAATTATGGCTTTGTATAATTGAACTAGGATTGGCTGGGAAAAATTAAAGTTCCTTAGTTGGCCTAAGAACTACAGTCACTGTTGAGCCTTTTCAGTGATGTATTTGGTGTTAAGGTCCCATCTGAGAGTGTTTGTGATAGTTGTGACCAAAAATGTGAATGATTCCACCATATTGACTGCAGAATCATTAATTTCTAGTGGGAGAGGTTGTAATTGTTGTTTGTAAAAGTCAATGACCATTTCCACTGGCTTGGTGGTATTAGGCACAAGGTTGTTGAGATACCTCTTTTCTATATATTGTTTTGTTACCATTAGTAATTAGACTGATAATGGTGGTGTCATCAGCGAACTTATTGATTTTAACTAAAGGATCAGTGGATCTGCAGTCATAGGTGTACAGGGAATAAAGTAGGGGGGAAAAGTACTGTACACAACCTTCAGAGGCACACGTGCTGATATGGAGACAGTCTGGGAGGTGGGAGTCCACACGAATGTATTGTTTCAGGTTTGTCATAAAATCTATTTACAGATGGAAGGATTCAGTTCAGTCTGCAAAAGTTCGGAGACAATTGTGTTAAAACCAGAACTGAAGTCTACATACTGTATTCTGGCACACGTTCCTTTATAGTCCAGATGCTCCAACACAAAGTGAAGGCCCATGTTGATGGCATCATCCATAGATCTATTTGCTCGATATGCACACTGAAGATGGTAAGATCAGTAGCAGTAACAAACTTCAGATGGGTTAGAACTGATGTAAAAGCAATAGTCCTGTAATCATTGAGGAAGCTTATTTTATCACTTTTGAGAACAGGAACAATAACAGAAGATTTAAAGTAATCTGCAATGGTACACTGTGTGAGACACTGGTTAAGGATATCTGTGAAGAGAGGAGCGAACTGCTTAACACAGTGTTTGACAGTTCCAGTTGAGACAAAATCAGGACCTGCTGACTTTCTGCAGTTCTGTGTTGCAAATAGCTTCCTCACATTTTATTCTTTGATAGAAAAGGAAGAAGAGGGGTGAGACTTTTGTGAAGAGGTGGCTGGTGTCAAAACCACTTCAGTAGTGGAGGAGCAGAGGGATTGTAAATACTCGGCACCTTGCCATTCAAATCTGCCATAAAACTTGTTACGTTTATCAGGGAGGGATGAATCTGAGAAAGCACTGTGAGATGTCTTTTTGTAATTTGTAACAGACTGAAGGCTTCCATACAAAGGAGCTATTGTTTGCTGAAAAGTGAAGCTCCAGTTTATTTTTATGTTTCCATTTGGCATATCTGATTGCATTGTTTAGCTTATTTCTGGCCTGTCTGTAGGCACCCACCAGTTTTATGGGCTTTTTCTTTTACCTGACATAGATTCCTTACTTCTTTGGTGAACCACAACTTTCCATGGTTGATAATCACAATAGATTTGCTGGGAATGGGAAAACCTCTTCACAAAAACTGATATAAGAAGACTCAATCAGCTCATGAATGTTTTCACAAGAATTTTTAAAAACATTCCAACCTGTGAAGTCCAAACCATCTTGTAATGATTCAAATGACTCATTAGTCCATGAACGTATAGATTGTCTTACTGGTTTAACTAATTTTAGGTTAAATACTATGCCCTCCGATTTATATGTCCCACATTCTGATATTCTCTTATGAAGATTCAGGTCAGTATGTGGTAACCAGCTACAACCTTCATAAATGATAAGGCATTTAGCCTATTTTCACCCGCACGGCCAGGGTAGGAGTACAGTAATCCCTCGCTATATCGCGCTTCGACATTCGCGGCTTCACTCTATCGTGGATTTTACATGTAAGCATATTTAAATATATATCGCGGTTTTTTTGTTGGTTCGCGGATTTCTGCGGACAATGGGTCTTTTAATTTCTGGTACATGCTTCCTCAGTTGGTTTGCCCAGTTGATTTCATACAAGGGGCGCTATTGGCAGATGGCTGAGAAGCTACCCAACCAGAGCGCGTATTACCTATTAAATAAAACTCCTCAAATATATTGTGAGCACAGGGGCTGTTCGCACCCCTAGAAGATAGCGCCACTCCTCAAAAAACACTGAAAGATTACCTTCACATTGCTCTCTTCCTTGCTGGGCTTAAATGTGACTGCTTTGTCAAGTGATATGCTTCCTGCATGGTGCTTCGCATACTTAAAAAATCAAACAGCACGTATTGATTTTTGATTGTTTGCCTTTCTCTCTCTCTCTCTCTTGCTCTGACATTCTCTGCTCCTGATGGAGGGGGTGTGAGCAGGGGGGCTGTTCGCACCACTAGACGACACGGACGCTCCTCTAAAAAAATGCTGAAAGACTACCTTTACATTGCTCCCTTCCTAGCAGCTGTGTTGTCCGGCAGTGCTTCGCATACTTAAAAGCCCAAACAGCCCTATTGATTTCTGATTGTTTGCTTTTATCTCTCTCTCTCTCTGACATTCTCTGCTCCTGACGCGCAGTCCTTTGAAGAGGAAGATATGTTTGCATTCTTTTAATTGTGAGACAGAACTGTCATCTCTGTCTTGTTATGGAGCACAGTTTAAACTTTTGAAAAAGAGACAAATGTTTGTTTGCAGTGTTTGAATAAAGTTCCTGTCTCTCTACAACCTCTTGTGTTTCTGTGCAAATCTGTGACCCAAGCATGACAATATAAAAATAACCATATAAACATATGGTTTCTGCTTCGCGGATTTTCACCTTTCGCGGGGGGTTCTGGAACGCAACCCCTGCGATCGAGGAGGGATTACTGTATAAGTAGGAGTATAAGTAATACATCCATAATCTATAATTAATCTGATCAATGCATGATAAAGAGAATTAAAATATTCTGTCTGCTTCCCAATCGTACCCCAACTGACATTAAGAAAAAAGGAATACTTTCCTATGATTTTGAGAATGTGATATCCATCCATCCATCCATTATCCAACCCGCTGAATCCAAACACAGGGTCACAGGGGTCTGCTGGAGCCAATCCCAGCTAACACAGGGCACAAGGCAGGAACCAATCCCAGGCAGGGTGCCAACTATCTCATACATATTCAAATTCCCAGAAATTTCCCCACTGACACCTATTCTAATGATCATCCATATAATTTAAGATCAACTGCAGTTTTGGATGTTCTCTTTCTTTAAACAGCCTTTTTCCTATAGAAATTATAAACCACCACTGTATACCCCATTCTGAACGTAATAACACTGAAATTAAGATTCCTGCCTCATTTCCACACAGCCCTATCATCATCATGCAATAAGTTACATAAACCAGGATAACGTTTTGCAGAAATATAATTAGAATATTAAACAGTTAGACCACTGTCTGATTTTTGTGGTCTGTCAACACTGCATGCATCTTTAAAAGGGGTCAGCAAAGGCTGTTTTTCTCAGGAGGCTAAAGAGTTTTGGGGTGGAAACCAAAATACTGGTGAACATCTACCACTGCACTATTGACTAGATGCATCACAGTGCGGTTTAGTAACCTAACATGCCAGGATTACAAGCTCCTCCGAAGGATTGTCCATACTGCTTGTAAAATCATTGGGGTCGATCTTCCACAGCTTCATATCATCTACTCCACCAGATGTCTGAGGAAAGTTGGAACCATCTTCTCTGATGGTCATCAAGCTCATTCCCTGTTTTCTTTTTCGCCTTCTGATAAACATAACTGGTGCAACACATTACATCCACTTAAGGGACAGCTTCTTCCCCCAATCCACAGCTTCTTTGTACAGACCATAAGGTCACTGAACTCTCGGTAACCTCAACTTACCTGCCCTGTACTGTACCGACTTGCTGGTTTATGTCTAGTTCTACTGTATGTTATATGTATATTACCATCTGCACTATTTCTTTTCCCACTACTATTTAGTACAATCTACATGTCTGTACAGTATTGTTTTGCACTTTGTGCATTACACCATTCTTCGGCTACTCTTATTTATTCATTTATACATAATATTACTATCTTACTACCTGGATATACTTCCCTGTCCCCCATCCCTCCTGCAACTCTGGCACAAGAATTTCACTATGCTCTCACAGTGTATGTGACAATAAAGACCTAATCTAAATCAAATCTAATCTAGTGCGATAGGCCTGTTAGCTGGATCTGATGTTTTTTCCCTTGTTTCAGTATGGAAATGACTGCTACTAACTTCCACACTGACTGCAGCTTCTTGTTAAACAAGGGGGCTCCGCCCCCTGCTCGCTTCGCTCGCCTACCCCCAGCGTTTTGAACCCGTGCCCGCTGGGCAGCCACGTGTGAGGATGACGCACGTTTAATACGGAGCGTTCGCCCGTGTCACTCTGGGGCCCCCCACTGTTAATACGGAGCTCCGTCTGTACTATTATGCGGTGCATTGTGGACTACTGCGGACCCCGTAGTGTTTCCCGTTTCAGTTTGTATCTCGGTCAGTCGAGCTTTTATTTTTGAAGCTTTTGAATTCCGGTCTTCATTATCTGTAACCTGCTGTCCATGTGTTTGGCCCCCTCGTTTAACCTGTTTATGACGTTTTACTTTGCTTTCTACTCTGTCTTTCATTTCTGATCTCGCTTTATTCTGCTTTTGTTTCAATAACACCTGGTCCGTGGTGAATATATTTTCCCTTTTTCGAGTAATAATTTTCATTTGTTTGCGATACTGTGATATTTATCGTACTGTTAATAATGCATCACTGTAATGTGATTCACCTATGTGAGGATGACGTATGTTTAATACGGAGTGTTCGCCCGTGTCACTCCGGGTCTCCCCACCGTTACTACGAAGCTCTTTCCGAAGTATTATGCGGTGCATTGTGGAGCACTGCAGACTCTGTAGTGTTTCCCATTTCACTTCGTATCTCGTTTAGTCGAGCTGTTTCTTTTTGGAGCAGTGCCTGCCTGGTCTGCAGCATTTCAGACGCACGTTGTAGGCGCCTGCGTTCATTAATTATATCCAGGCAGGCGCGTGTTTGTATCTCGGTCACTCGAGCTGTGTCGTGTTGAATCCGTGCCTGCTTGGCCTATGCAGTTTGAGACGCGCGTTGTAGGCGTCCACGTTCATTAGGTCTGTCCACGCGGGCTCGGTGTCGAAGCTGTGTTAGTTGTTGAGCTGTTTGGTTTTGGAGCCGAGACAGTTTTGCTTCCGCGGTTTCAGACGCATGTCCATACCATCTCGGGTTTGATGTATGAACCTTTGTGGACTCCGTAGTGTGTCCCGTTTCACTTTGGGGCGGGGCGTTGACGCCTCTTGTTTTACTATGTCTCCTCCTGCGTTTTCACCACGCATTAGTGCCACTCACAATATGGCGGCGACGCCTGTGCCTTCCGTATTATGTCGGTTTTTACCATGCTGTGTAGGCGCCTTTGCCTTTTGTACTTTACCGCGCCTTCCGACGCACGATGTAGGGGCTTTGTTCTGTAACCTGCCCTCCATGTGTTTGTCCCTGTTCTTTAACCTCTTTATGACGTTTTACTTTGTTTCCTACTGTGACGGTTCGTAGTCTCTCCCGTTTTGCTCTGGTGCGGGGGGGGGGGGGCTTTGTGTGGCGCCTGCGCACGTACGTAGTCTCTCCCGTTTCACTCTGGGGGGGGGCTTTGTGTGGCACTTGCGCACTATGTCTTTTGCGTCCACGGGCAGGTCCCTGAGTCCATATCCGGTTTACCATTCTCGTTTAGTAATATAGATCCCAATGGGATCAGTCTCCCAGCTGCAGCTTCATGTGTCCCCACCCCCCTAGGTTCAACATACAGAATATATTGCAGAAAACTTGAAAAACCCTTACATTCGGAACAGCAGAAATAAACAATACAATATTAAGTAGGTAAAGCAGAAAAAGAAAAACAGAATTAATAACACAATATAGAAAATATAACAGAAAGATTAAATTAATAAAAAAAACATACCTGAACCAGGGATACGCACCTGCCTGAAACATAACAGTTTTGTCAACAATGAGGCATTCAACTTTTAAGACCATTTATACTTATAATTCATGAGAGACCTGGTGCTGAACAAGCAAAAGAAAAAAAAACTACAACCTATAGAAAATTTTTTTCGTGTTAAAATTTGTTTTGTCTTTTATTCCAGTTAGAGTCCTGATTTTAATGAAAGATCTTAAGCATTCTGTGTGACAGGCCCATGTCTGTCACACCTAAAGTAAAATCCTGTTCATATGGCTTTTTCTTACATTCTAGTACAAACATAATGCCCCAGGGATTTTCCCTTGTGGGCTGTGACTGATACACCTTACATACTGTAGGAGTAATAAAAAGAAATGATATGGATAAATTGAAATATCTACATGTTCGATTTTTTTCAGATGGCAGCTGAAAGGTTAACAGTAAATAAAAGCTTTACCCTAAACCAGTCTTTCTCAAAGTGGGCGATAACGCCCCCTTGTGGGCGCTGGAGGCCTACAGGGGGGCGTTAAAGGACCCAGAGAAAATTGGGGGGTGTTGAAGCGGTTTAGGGGGGGCAATGGCTGATTTGTGTTTTTTTTCTAATATTTTAAAATTTAAACTAAAATCAAAACCTACCTACTATACTACATCGATTATTTCATTCTTATTCCTGTCCTGTTTGATTGTATAAATATAAATAATTTATCATGGGTTTCGTAGGTAGCCATTGAGCAATCAAGTTTTAAGAAGTTTTTATTAAACAACGCGATTTGTGCAATCCTGTATCAAGCGGCCGGATCATCGATACTTGTTCTAACTGATTCCGGTCGTTTTTATCGAAAATAAAAAATATAGAAAATAAAAAATATAGAATTAAAAAATGTCGAAATTTTCGTATAAATAAAAAATTAATCTTAGCCCTAGCCTCAACCCCTAAACCAATTTTTTATTTATACTAAAATTTCAACATTTTTTATTTCAATATTTTTTATTTTCTATATTTTTTATTTTCGATAAAAATGACGGTTACCGTTCTAACTTGCTCAGTACGAATTCCGTCGAATGAGGTAAACGAGTTTGTGCATGTTTGTCTTATTCCTGTCGGTGCGTGCTGTATTTTAATCCTATATAAGAGCGCGTAATACTTCTTTTATTTTCATTAGCGTTTTCGCGCGCAATCGTTAGAATCGTTTTAAGCTCGATACTTTACTCACGTATATAATTACCATCTGCACTATTTCTTTTCCCACTACTATTTAGTACAATCTATATGTCTGTACAGTATTGTTTTGCACTTTGTTTTTAAATTTAAAATTAAAAAAATTTAAAAATTTAAAATTAAAACACAAACAAGACAAGACATTGTACAAAGATAGGACAAAGAAGTAGCAACAATATTGATGTGTAAGATATGTAGTATAATAAATAAATAATAAATAAAGATAATACAGAAATTATCAGTGTATGATAATAGTTGTTTAAGACGTGTAAACAATGACAGGCCAGAATGTTTAACAGCAGAAGGATCACAAGAGTGTCAAAATACTTAAAGGTCAGTATGAGATTTTCAGTTCTTTTCTACATGCACACTCATCTTTGCAGGACAGTGGTTTTCATGTATAACAGTTCTGTTTTTAGAGGTGGTTGAGGCTGTGTGGAAGGTCCCAGGGGGCAGCCTGGTGTTAAGAAGTCTAACAGCTTGGGGGTAAAGCCATATGTTCTGCTCATGTCCTCAACATTTTTATTCACTTTTTGAGATGTATTCTATTACACATAAAATCCCATTCTGTATTTGGTGCAATACCAGTTTGATCACGCTGCCTAAAGAACACTATACTAGTGTTGGATTGATACTAAGATTTTGACTTTGGTACGGATACTATCTTTCACATTTCAGTACCAGTACCAAAATGATACCAAAGCGAATAGCAGATAACACCCTCTTCCCTACATCCCCTGGTTCCACCACACTCTGCTAATCTGGGGTCCATCAAAGGTTCACAATTTCAAAATTGAGCTTTTCCCCTTTGAGAAATTGAGTGTGCTGATATATACATCTTATAACTAGAAGAATGTCCCCCTTGGAGTTTGAAGAATGACGGTATACACAACATAAAAATAATCTTTAAATGTTCAGTGTTTGTTAAAGTAAGAGAAAATCAAATTTGTTCTAAAATGGAAGTCCTTCATTAATTTCATCCTTGGCTAGCATTGCTCTGCCCATTAACAACATACTATATATATACATATATAATTTAGGAATATCATACTAGTACAGGGTAAGGCATCCTTTTGCTCTCAAAAAAGTCTCAATTGTTCATACTTTGAATTCCACAAGAATTTCTGCGGGTTAGTCAGCTGCACATTCACACTACCACATCCCAAAGGTATTCTACTGGATTCTCATCTAATGACTGGGAGGGTCACTGAAGAACACTGAACTCATTGTCATGTTCATGAAATCAGTTTGAGACAACTTTTACTTTGTGACATGGTGCATTATCATACTGGAATTACTCATTAGAAGACTGGCAAATTGTGACCATGACGGGATATACATGGTTAGCAACAATACTCAAAGGAAATATATATATATATATATATATATATATATATATATATATATATATATATATATATATATATAAGTTGACTGATTCAATCACTTCAATCACATCAAAAAAACAGTATTTTTAGTTTAGTTAAAAAGCTGAAATTTGGCAGGATGGTATATTAACACTAGTGTGTATGTATATATATATATATATATATATATATATACAGTGGGCCCTTGACTTACGAACTCAATTCGTTCGCGAGGGCTGGTTGTAACTCAAGTTGGTTGTAAGTCAAGACTATTTTTCCCATAAGAAATAATGGAAATACCCATAATGCGTTCCGAACCTCCCACTGCAACACTTACTTAACCTTTTCATAATAAAAAAAGGGTTGTATAATGTGCATAATTTACCAAAACACCAATAATTTTTCTAATGTACTAACCAAAAAGTAATAAAAAGTGCCTAGCCTACCAGAAACAACAATTTCATACTGTACTCACCATTTAATTTGACATCTTTGGGCTGCAGGAAGGGAGGAGGATGATAATGAAACTGAAGGCTTTTTAAAGGCTTTCTTTAACTTGCGCTCAGGCATTTGCAATCATTTCAATAGCTTCTTTTGCGTTAATTTTAATCTCCTCCTGCCTACAAGTTATTCTGACGAGAATTTTTCTCAGCATTTCCTTGCGATGATACAAGGAACTGTTTCTGAACTCTTCTGAGACCTCCCCACTCAATGGGAACGACATGCTGAAGTGCATCCTGAAGCGCGATTGCCGCGACTGTGGAAGCTTGCTTGTCCATTGCCGGGCAGGGATATCACATGCATATCACCCATGGATATCTTTTCTGTTTGCTTTGGCTGAGAGACTCAGCACAGCTTTAAGCCGGCTGTTGCCCCAGCAACAGATAAACAGTCTTCCATATGGAGTTTGGACTTTGGCATGTCTTCTAGTTGGGGGAGGTCCCAAGAGAGTTTACAAACCTGACATTTTATTGAATGAGTGCCGCATTAATAGGAATATTTCTGTTTGTTTACAATCGCGCAAGCGGATACACGTGACCGCATTCAGGTCGTAACGCAAGATGTTGGTCGTAAATCAAAATAAAAATTTTGGTCGTAAATCAAGTTGTTCGCATGTCAAGCCGGTCGTATATCAAGGGTCGACTGTATATATATATATATATAGTGGAAAGTCTTCAATTAAAGAATAAGACGTTCGCAAAAACAAAGTGTTGGGGACCGTCCCCGTATATTGTCCTGCAGACAAAGTAGCAAAATAAATGATCAAAAGCAAAACCAAAACGGTAACATTTGGCAATCTTTATCTGACAAAATGGCATTTATATACAGTATTGAATTGTGGGAACAGGAAATGTTTGGCAGGAAGTGACGTTGCAACAGGAAGCGGAAACAACGTCATTTGATGAAAACCCAAAGTGATGTCTTTGAGGAAGTGTCGGAAGTGATGTCAGTTCATGTGATCAGAAGTGACGTCATGGTGGCCATTTTGAAATTCAGAAAGGTTGGAAATTATTTTTCTTCGGTTTTTCTGTGGAGAGAAGAGATTCCGGTAAGTACCACGTGACAACCCTTCATCTCGCGATGTTTCACTCACCTTTAGGCTTTTAGACTGCCTCCTAATCGCACGTGTGTGACATGACCCTCCCCCCCAGCCCAGACCCATTGAGTCAGGTGACCTGCACCGAGAGGTCGTGGGCTCGGGAGAGAGCATCCGCGTTGGCCTGCAAGGAACCTTAACAATAAACAACACTAAAACGATACGGTTGAAGGTCCAAAAATCACCTAGTGACACGGGGATTAGACTCACGGTGAAGGGACATCCACTGCAAAGCGGCATGATCCGTCACCAGAGTAAATTCCCGACCCAGTAGGTAGTACCTTAACTGCTTGATAGCCCATTTAATCGCCAAGGCCTCTCACTCCACCACGGCATACCTGGTCTCCCGGTCCAGCAGTTTCCGGCTGAGGTACATAATGGGGTGTTCAGCACCATCGACTCGCTCAACATTGGCTCAACACGGCACCTAATCCTGTGTCCGATGCATCGGTCTGGAGAATAAAGGAAGAAGAAAAATCAGGTGATTTCAAAACAGGTGCTGACGTAAGGGCCAATTTTAAGTCACTAAATGCCTTATCAGCCATCTCATCCCATACCACTTTTAAAGGTGCTCTTTTCTTTGTCAAATTCAATAAGGGCTTAGCAATTTCGGAGAAATGCGGCACAAAACGGCGATAGTAACCCGCTAAACCCAGAAATGCTTGAACTTGCCTCTTAGTCATTGGACGGGGCCAATCAATGATGGCATCGATTTTAGAACATTGGGGTTTGACAGTGCCTCCGCCCACCAGGTAGCCCAAATAGTTGGCTTCCTTTAATCCAAAAAAACATTTTTTTGGATTAATACGAAGCCCTGCTGACGCTAGAGTGGAAAGCACTGCAGTAACCTACACTACATGTTCTTTCCATGTGCCGGAATAAATGACATCATCCAGGTAGGCGGCACTAAATGAATTGTGGGGCCGTAGCAGTGTGTCTACCAGACGTTGGAAGGTTGCTGGTGCCCCGTGCAAACCAAATGGAAGAACTCTGTTTTGCCAATGTCCACTGGGAGTACTAAATGCGGTTTTTACTTTAGCGGAGGCCATTAAGGGAATTTGCCAATACCCTTTAGTCATGTCAAGAGTAGTTAGGAATTGTGCATTCCCCAGCCGGTCGAGTAAATCGTCAATACGCGGCATAGGGTACGCGTCAAACTTAGAGACCTGATTAAGCTTACGAAAGTCATTACAAAACCTCCATGAGCCATCAGGTTTAGGAATTAAGACAATTGGACTAGACCAGGGGCTGTAACTTTCTTCAATAACCCCCAATTCTAGCATTCGTCTAACTTCCAACTCTACTTCCGCCTTCTTTGCCTCCGGGAGCCTATAGGGTCTTTCCCTGACAATTACCCCTGGGTCAGTAATGATATCATGTTCAATCAGAGCAGTTCGTCCTGGTATCTCATTTACAACTTCGGTTATAGACAAAATAGCCATCTCTAGGTCTTGTCGTTGTTCAGGGGTCAAATTATCACCGAAGTTAAGGCGTGAATAAGACAATGAAAAGGGAACGAGGCTGTCCGGAGTAGGGATCTATTTCCCTATCCTTCCACGTTTTCAGCAAGTTTATATGATATACTCGTTCACTTGGTCGATGATTCAGTCGTTTAATCAAATAATCAACGAGTCCTTTTCTTTCCTTAACTTCGTACGGGCCTTGCCAATGGGCCAATAATTTAGAATGCGAAGTTGGAATGAGAACCATTACACGATCACCCGGGACAAATTCCCGAATGGTGGTGTTTCTGTTATAATATCTAGACTGCGCTGCTTGAGCTTTCTCCAAGTTCTCTTTTAAAATAGGTCTAATTTTTTCTAATCTTATCGTGTAATTGGGCGATATATTCCAATACGTTTGAGGTAGGAAGGACCTCTTCTTCCCAGCCTTCTTTTAACATATCCAATAGCCCACGGGGTTGTCTTCCATATAATAGCTCAAAAGGGGAAAAACCAGTAGAAGTCTGTGGGACTTCCCGATATGCAAACAAGACGAGAGGAAGTAACTGATCCCAGTTTCTCCCATCCTCGTTAACTAGTTTGCGTAACATCTGTTTTAAAGTTTGATTGAATCGTTCTACCAATCCATCCGTTTGGGGATGATAGACCGATGTCTTTAGATGTTTTATTCGGAGTAATTTAGCAACTTCCCTGAACGTCTCCGAAGTGAAAGGAGTCCCATGGTCCGTTAAAACCTCTTTGGGGATCCCTACATGAGCGAATATCCCTACTAATTCCCGTGCGATATTTTTACAAGTAGCTGAGCGCAAAGGAACAGCTTCGGGAAATCGAGTGGCATAATCAACTAAGACTAAAATATATTTAAAACCTTTTAACGAGGGTTCTAAGGGTCCTACGAGATCAATACCGACTCGTTCAAAGTGAATATCAATAAGGGGTAACGGAATGAGAGGAGTTCGGTCCCTCCTAGGAATCTGACGAAGTTGACATTCAGGGCACGAAGCACAAAATTGTCGGACCTCCTAATTCCTGGCCAATAAAATCGGAGTTTAATTCTCTCTAATGTTTTTTCAGAGCCTAAATGGGCTCCAAGAAGGTGAGCATGTGCTAATTCACAGATTTGTCGCCGAAAAGTACATGGTATTAGCAACAATGCTCGCACTTCACCCCTGTGTTCTGCCACTCTATATAATAATTCATTTTGTATTACAAAGAAAGGCATCGGTGGCATGGGATCTGGGTTGTATAACCCTCGGTTGATAATATTGCATTTCTTGCAAATTTTAAGGAATCATCGTTCCATTGTTCTCTTTTAAATGATGAAGGGGTAAATAGAAATTGGGCTGTTAAATCCTGGGTAGGGTCTCTATTGACCTCAATGGGAGGGGCTTCTGCCACCACGTCCTCCATGTTAACTGTACTAGCTCCCGTAGAGGATGATGGGACATCGACTCCTCCACACTGGATACCTATATGGGTCCTAGCAACCGTTGTACATGGCGTGGAGGCAGTCGGAGCAGCATTCTCCATTATTAAGCCTAAACTTTTCCCAGGAGCAGTTACGTTTTTACCGCTGTTAATATCATTCCAATCTCTTCCTAATATGACTGGAAACGGAGGATCCGGTAATACAGCCATGGCCATTCTAGTTAAAGTATAATCCACCGCGACTACACACTTGGCTGTTTTATAATACCGGATGTCTCCGTGTATACATTTGAGGCTGGTTTTTATTTTTAGCCACTGTTGCGGTAAAATGAAACGGGAAGCAACAATGGAAATGTTACTCCCGGAATCGAACATTGCCCTTACCTTTCTGCCATTTATAATAACTGCGCCTGTATAAGGAAAAGACAAAGGATTAATCACAGTGGCACAATACCTTTCCCCCTTCACCAACGAGCAGTCCATGGGTTCAGCTGGGCAATTAGGTGACAGATGTCCCATCTCTCCACACTTGAAACAGCGGGGAAGGTGAAACAGGTTATCTCTTCTACGGACGGCAGGCTCGGGAGCTTGTCGGATGGGCTCAGGAGCTGCCCCACGTAGCTGTTGGTTACGGCGAGAGAACCGTTCTGACCGTCCCGATTTGCAAGCCGCCCAATGACGCTC
>NC_041396.2:214003725-214103292 GCF_900747795.2 Erpetoichthys calabaricus | reverse complement strand
TATATATATATTTATATATTATTTTATATATTATATATTTATTCTATATATATATATATATATTTTATATATTTATATATATATATATATTCATATATATATTCATATATATGTATATATGTATGTATAAAACTTAAAAATCTTACAGTAAATGACAGATTTAAAAGAAAAAATTAACAGGCGTCCCTTGACCATGAAGCTAATGCATAGGGTCCAAGTCATGTTGGCAAAAATATACAGGTGAATATTAAGAACTGATGTATTGTGTAATGTAGTTTTGTATTTGAATATCCTATTGTGACATTTTGAAGAATATTCAGATATAGTATACATAAATCCTTCAAATGTGAGTGTGGTGATTGTTGTTCCTCTCCCCTTTTTAAGGACCGTAGATAATCCAATGACAAGGTTAGTGTTTGCTTGTGTGCAGCGCTGCCAGGTAGGCTCTGGCTCCCTGTTACACTAAAATGGAGTTCTGGAAGTAATGGACAGTGTCAAATATTCTACATGTTCACAGTATGCTTCACCCGGCCTCAGAATTGTATTGTCTTTAATGTGTACTTCTTGTAACTATTCTGAAACACTTTGTTACTTGTGAAGGCAAATATAGTTGCTTTTAATAAAGCCCAAAAGTACAATAAAGATCTGTCTTGTTGTTGAAAAAATTGTGATGTCTTGATGCTATCATAGAAAGCTATACGTATGTCATGTATATAGTTTCAGTGTCTGACATTTTTTAAATCTTGTGTATAATAGGGTTTGTATTGGTCTTTAAAATATGATAATTCAATGTAACAAGAAAATTGTTTTAATTTTGAAAAGGACTATTTTGTAAAATTATAATTTTGTTTATGTATAGGAGATGAAGATTATGACGATGAAGATTTTCACAGGTAATTTTTGTTTGATTTTGAAAACTGAAAAGTAGATATGTTAATAAAACCTCACTTTTTTAGTTGCTGATAGACGCTTTATATATCATTTTTTGAAATAAATCTTAACCATTTCAACTGTTTTTCCAAAGAAAATCATTGTTTTTTTTATTGCCAGTCATCGATCAGAAAAAAGTAAAAGTGAGGCAGAGGGGAGTATTTTAGAAGAGATTGAAGAGGATATTTTTCCTGATGGTGGTGATTTCATAGGAAGTGACAAGGTATGTTTTATAGTCTGCATTGCTAAAGATAAATAAGGTATAGATTTTATTCAATGCAGGTTAACTGATTTTATCACTTATTTAAGTGATAAGGGACTTTTAGGCTATATATGCAATTGTTGGCTTTTTCTGTCATTTCAATCAACAATTTGAAACGTACTTAAGACTCTGAAGGTGATGCTCTGCTGAAAAAGGGTTAGTAGTATGGAAAAGTTGATAAGTATTGATTTTAGCATTTTAATATTAGTTCAATACTCCTTTTTGATGATATTTATTCTACAGCAAACATTATGAATACAGTTCCAGTTCGCTCTGGCTTTTGACAGTTGAGTCTCGTATGCAATCAATCTGTGTGGCTAAAATTGCAGCCCTGTTTCTACCCATTGACAAAGAGAAAAGTTGGGGTGATATCTGGAAATTCTTTGGTTTTATGGCAGAATGGGAAGGAAAACCACAAGACACTTTTATTGTTTTCAAAACTTTACTCTTACCTACTACAAAAGATTACACTACTTGAAGTACTTGCATTTAATGGGTAAAATTTCTATTTGTTTCCATCAATTTAAAGATTTTCATGCATACAGAACTGCAATTTATTTGAATTATTTGTTTGTTTTAAGTGAGATTTTCACACTGCCAATGTATTGATTATGTTTCATTACTTAGTTCAATCATTAATGGGCTGGAATTGTTTGAAATTGTAAGTAGAATGAATGGAATATTTATGGAAAAATAAACTAAGTAACTACAAATATTGTATGTGTTTTAATGGTAATGAAACATAGAGCATATCAGCAGTAATTGAATACAAATATCTAAATTTGAGAAGTGCCAACTGAGTAGCTTCATGCTCAGTTTAACTGTTTGAAAACACAACAATTTGGTACAATCAAAATCATTGTGTTGTCTAGTTTACAGAGTTCAACACAGTCAGTCGATACCTGGATGATTTTGGTTCCTAAGGCTGCCTCTCTCTAACAGATGGACAATTACAAGTGTGACCATGACCAGCTACTAAAGGAATTTTCTGCTGAAAAATGATACATTTTTATTATGTTACTTACTCCATGTGGTTTGAAGTGATGGTTTAGAAAAAAATGGAATTTCATGTTTTCATGCAGAATAAGTGATAGATGGTATGGTAAAAAACAACCTGTTGTGAGCAATGCTGTACAGTGTCGAACAATGGGAAACAAAAAACTTCTCATGCTGTATGCTTAAAATGTGTAAACCACTTGCGTTTTTTTCCCAAATTATTTTTAATAGCTTCTTCCAGAAAAATCCACTTACAACATAATCTTGAGAGGCATTCCCATAATACTGTGCTTTTGAATTGAAGGCAGGACTCTTGACCAATAAATGGAAGATGCAAAATGTTATAAATTAATTTCATGTTTGGCAAGGGCAGCAGCCTGAGCATACTCAATCAAATATAAATAGCCTGAAAAAGCCAAAGTTAATTTTTTTCTTTGAAACGAGCATGTCTACAAGGCTATGTAATGTAACGTGGTTCAGAGAATTTGTTACTTCCCTTGACCTCTAAGTTAATATGAGCCGCATGAGTAAATGTTATTGAGTAGATTGTAAAAAAGTGTATTGTTCGATGGAGAAAATGTATTCCTATCCTTTATATTTTTGCAGTATGCTTATATTCAGTATCTTGTTTTTAGCAGGACATGCCTCTAGACTTCTGCTGACATTAAACAAATATTTTATCCAAGCCCATTCCCATTTATGTTTACATTTATTTGCTTGGCAGATGCTTTTATCCAAAGTGACTTACAAAAGTAAACAGTCAAGTATCATTAGGCTAGGGCCTATTTGTTCAGCAAGTGTAGTAGGACAGGTAACAAAAAGTTGATTGCCACAAGTGAAAAAGATGTAATAACTAATAACAATCAATAAAGCAAGTAAACTTAGTCTAACAACAAATTAACAATTAATATGAAATATGACAGAGCAAAGTGTTCCCCCCCCACAACAATCACACAGGTATTGCCAGAACAGATGGGTTTTCAATTGCTTCTTATTTACATTGATGGAGTCAGCAGTATGATTGTAGGTGGGTAGCTCATTCTACCAACCAGGATCTACACAGGAAAAGAGTCTGGATTGAGACTTGAAGCTGTGTAGAAGTGGCATTGCCAGATATTTTTCCCCAGAAAACCTGAGTGGGCGAGAATAAGTATAGAACTGCACCAGTGTCTCCATATACTGTACTCAGGTACTGACCCATTGACTACTCTGTAGGCAAGCATTAGGGATTTAATCTTAATGTGTGCTGCTACTGGGATCCAGTGTAGAAACCTGAAGAGAGGAGTGACATGTTCCCATCTTGGCGGGTTAAATACAAGATGGGCCACTGCATTTTGGACCATCTGCAGCAGCTTGATAGCACAAGTGGGTATTCCTGCCAGAACTGCATTACAGTAGTCCAGATTCAACAAGACCAAAGCCTGGAACAGAAGTTGTGCCGCATACTCTGTCAGATATGTACAGCATGAACCTGCATAAATGAGAAAAAGTAGAAATGTGGTCAGAAAAATGTAGCTGCTCATCAGTCACCACCCTGAGGTTGCGTACTGACTTGGCAGGTGTTAGCGACAATGAGCCGAGCTGTACAGAAATAAGGAGTTGAACAGACTGGCTGGCTGGGATCACAGGAAGCTCGGTTTTTGCCAGGTTGAGCTGCTGATAGTGGTCCTTCATGCAGGTTGAGATATCAGTAAAACTTGCAGAGACTCTAGCATATACTGTATTGTCCTCTGGAGGGAACAGCAGGTACAGCTGTATATAATCTGCATAGCACTGATAAGAGAAACCATGAGATTGGAAGATGGTGCCCAGTGAGGTGGTGTATAGAGACAAAAGTAGAGGACCTAACACCAATCTTGGGGCACCCCTGTGAAGATCTGATGCACCTTTCACAACTCTTTTCACCAGGGCACACTGTAGGATCTGCCGGATATTATTACATTAAGTGTTTAGTTCTTTCAGATTGTGACATGAAATTAAATTCCATAATATCCCTTTACCATACCATAATTACTAAAACTAAAGCTGAAACTAATTATATATAAAAATATAACTATCTCTTTGTGATATAAAAACTAAATTAAAACTAAAAATGCATTAAGATGGAAAACTAAAACTAAACTGAATTTCCAAGTAATAAGGTGAAGATAAAAACTATTGTAAAAAGAAAAAAACTATAGGAACAGTGGTGCAGTGGTATTGTGGATATGGTTTCATCTTGCCAGTAAAAATCTTAATTTGATGAGTTTGTTTTTGCTATACATCTCCATCACAGAATCTATATATACAGTTAGGTCCATAAATATTTGGACAGAGACAACTTTTTTCTAATTTTGGTTCTGTACATTACCACAATGAATTTTAAATGAAACAACTCAGATGCAGTTGAAGTGTAGACTTTCAGCTTTAATTCAGTGGGGTGAACAAAACGGTTGCATAAAAATGTGAGGCAACTAAAGCATTTTTTTAACACAATCCCATCATTTCAGGGGCTCAAAAGTAATTGGACAATTGACTCAAAAGCTATTTCATGGGCAGGTGTGGGCAAGTCCGTCGTTTTGTTATTATCAATTAAGCAGATAAAAGGCCTGGAGTTGATTTGAGGTGTGGTGCTTGCATGTGGAAGATTTTGCTGTGAACAGACAACATGTGGTCAAAGGAGCTCTCCATGCAGGTGAAAAAAAGCCATTCTTAAGCTGCGAAAACAGAAAAAAACCCATCCGATGAATTGATTAAGAGTATCAAAATCTACAGTTTGGTACATCCTGAGAAAGAAAGCAAGCACTGGTGAACTCAGCAACACAAAAAGACCTGGACGTCCATGAAAGACAACAGTGGTGGATGATCGCAGAATCATTTCCATGGTGAAGAGAAACCCCTTCACAACAGCCAACCAAGTGAACAACACTCTCCAGGGGGTAGGTGTATCAATATCCAAGTCTACCATAAAGAGAAGACTGCATGAAAGTAAATACAGAGGATGCACTGCAAGGTGCAAGCCACTCATAAGCCTCAAGAATAGAAAGGCTAAAGAACATCTAAAAAAGCCAGCACAGTTGTGGAAAAACATTCTTTGGACAGATGAAACCAAGATCAACCTCTACCAGAATGATGGCAAGAAAAAAGGATGGAGAGAGCGTGGAGCAGCTCATTATCCAAAGCATACCACATCATCTGTAAAACACGGTGGAGGCAGTGTGATGGCTTGGGCGTGCATGGCTGCCAGTGGCACTGGGACACTAGTGTTTATTGATGATGTGACACAGGACAGAAGCAGCCGAATGAATTCTGAGGTGTTCAGAGACATACTGTCTGCTCAGATCCAGCTGAATGCAGTCAAATTGATTGGGCGGCATTTCATGATACAGATGGACAATGACCCAAAACATACAGCCAAAGCAACCCAGGAGTTTATTAAAGCAAAGAAGTGGAAAATTCTTGAATGGCCAAGTCAGTCACCTGATCTTAACCCAATTGAGCGTGCATTTCACTTGTTGAAGACTAAACTTCAGACAGAAAGGCCCACAAACAAACAGCAACTGAAAGCCGCTGCAGTAAAGGCCTGGTAGAGCATTACAAAGGAGGAAACCCAGCATCTGGTGATGTCCATGAGTTCAAGACTTCAGGCTGTCATTGCCAGCAAAGGGGTTTCAACCAAGTATTAGAAATGAACATTTTATTTCCATTTATTTAATTTGTCCAATTACTTTTGAGCCCCTGAAACAAAGGGATTGTGTTAAAAAATGCTTTAGTTGCCTCACATTTTTATGCAATCATTACGCAATTGTGTTCTTAAGGAGGCTAGTGAGTACATATATAAACCCTTGACGCATATTTTTAGGAAGTCACTGCGCACTGGAGAGATTCCGAAGGACTGGAAAATGGCAAATATCATCCCATTATATAAAAAGGGTGACAGGGCAGATCCAAGCAACTATAGACCAGTAAGCTTAACATGCATCACAGGAAAATTAATGGAAGGAAGTATTAAGGATAAGATCGAGCAACACCTGGCAAGGACAGGAGTTGTTCTAAGCAGTCAGCATGGGTTCAGAAGAGGGAGGTCGTGTGTTACTGACATGCTGGAATTCTATGAGGAGGCAACAAAAGGATACAATCAAAGTGGAGCTTATGATATTATTTATCTGGACTTTCAGAAAGCATTTGATAAGGTGCCACACGAGAGGTTGGGCATCAAATTAAAAGAGGTGTGAGTTCAGGGTGATGTTTGTAGATGGGTGCAGAATTGGCTCAGACAAAGGAAGCAGAGGGTGATGGTGTGAGGAACCTCATCAGAACTGGCCGATGTTAAGAGTGGTGTTCCACAGGGGTCAGTGCTAGGGCCGCTGCTATTTTTAATATATATAAATGATTTAGATAGGAATATAAGTAACAAGCTGGTTAAGTTTGCAGATGATACCAAGATAGGTGGATTAGCAGATAATTTGGAATCCGTTATATCATTACAGAAGGACTTGGATAGCATACAGGCTTGGGCAGATTTGTGGCAGATGAAATTTAATGTCAGTAAATGTAAAGTATTACACATTGGAAGTAAAAATGTTAGGTTTGAATACACAATGAGCGGTTGGAAAATCGAGAGTACACCTTATGAGAAGGATTTAGGAGTCATAGTGGACTCTAAGCTACCGACTTCCCGACAGTGTTCAGAAGCCATTAAGAAGGCTAGTAGAATGTTAGGATATATACTGTAGCACGATGTGTGGAGTACAAGTCCAAGGAGGTTGTGCTCAACCTTTATAATGCACTGGTGAGGCCTCATCTTGAGTACTGTGTGCAGTTTTGGTCTCCAGGCTACAAAAAGGACATAGCAGCACTAGAAAAGGTCCAGAGAAGAACGACTAGGCTGATTCCAGGGCTACAGGGGTTGAATTATGAGGAAAGATTAAAAGAGCTGAGCCTTTACAGTTTAAGCAAAAGAAGATTAAGAGGTGACATGATTGAAGTGTTTAAAATTATGAAGGGAATTAGTGCAGTGGATCGAGACTGTTATTTTAAAATGAGTTCATCAAGAACATGGGGACACAGTTGGAAACTTGTTAAGGGTAAATTTCGCACAGACATTAGGAAGTTTTTCTTTACACAAAGAACGATAGAAAATTGGAATAAGCTACCAAGTAGTGTGGTAGACAGTAAGACGTTAGAGTCTTTCAAAACTCGACTTGATGTTTTCTTGGAAGAAATAAGTGGATAGTACTGGCGAGCTTTGTTGGGCTGAATGGCCTGTTCTCGTCTAGAGTGTTCTAATGTTCTAATGTTTTGTTCACTCCACTGAATTAAAGCTGAAAGTCTGCACTTCAACTGCATCTGAGTTGTTTCATTTAAAATTCATTGTGGTAATGTACAGAACCAAAATTAGAAAAAAGTTGTCTCTGTCCAAATATTTATGGACCTAACTGTATAATTCACTAAGCAGCCGCCAGCGCAAGCAAGACACCCATGAAGCACGCAGGATGGAGCCACGCCCACCAACTCGGAAGCAGCAACTCACAAAACAGGGCATCATTCATGTTCGTCTCTGCTACACTCCATATGCACCTCTGAGCCATGTTGACTTTTCATTATTCTTTTCGGTTATGACACACGACCGCGTCCACCATCGCAAACTGTTTTACACGCCATGGTCTTAGAGTTGGTGGGCGGGTCTCCATGAGTTGCTCTTGCGAGCGGGCACATGACCAGGCGGTGTGTATGTTTCGAGAATGAGGGTGGACGCGGCAGGACCATCTAAGAAGAGGCATGTTTGTCGTGGATGTGAATCACTGTATGCAGCGTGTAAAACAGTTTGCGAGGGGTATCCCATGGTCTTAGAGTTGGTGGGCGGGTCTCTGTCAGTTGCTCTTGCGAGCGGGCACATGACCAGGCAGTGTGTATGCTTCGATTGCGAGGGTGGACGCGACAGGACCATCTAAGAAAAATCATATTTGTCGCAGATGTGAATTGCTGTATGCAGCGTGTAAAACAGTTTGTTTGTCGCAGATGTGAATCGCTGAATGAGCGTGCGACGGCAGTCCTCCAATTGTCGGTCACGGACAATTGTATGTTGCCCTCTCCAGAGTTCCATCTTTTCATTCATCTACAGTCATATCCTCAAACCCACCCCATTTGGACAATTGTGTCTTTCAGGAAGTGTTCACTCATCAATACATAATTATGCGGTGTACTCGGATGCAACAGCTCACCAATCACCGCGTCAGTTGGGTTTGTCTCTGCTATGGTCCACATGCACCTCAGAGCCACGTTGACTTTTCATTATTCCTTTCGTTTACGACGAACGACTGCGTCCTCCATTGCAAACTGTTTTACATGCTGCATACAGCGATTCGCTTCCGCGACAAACATGCTTCTTCTTAGATGGTCCTGCAGGAACACGGAAAGTGTTTGTCCACATGCACCTCAGAGCCACATTGACTTTTCATTATTACTTTCATTTACGACGCATGACCGCATCCTCCATCGCAAACTGTTTTACACGCTGCATACAGCGATTCGATTGCGCAACAAACATGCTTCTTCTTAGGTGGTCCTGCAGGAACACGGAAAACATTTGTCTACAAAATCTATATATATATATATATATATATAATTCACTAAGCCGACAGAACAGGCAAGACAACCATGGGATACGCACAATATAGGCACGGCCACCAACTCAGAGACCCGTCCACCAACGCTAAGACGATGTGATACGCCGACAACTCACAGAGCCACGCCCACCAACTCTAAGACCATAGGACAAGAACGCCCGCCCGCCTGACTGTTACCAGCGTGTAAAACCATCGCAGCTTTTAACTCACAAACTGCAACAACTCACCAAACAAGGACACCCTGTCTCTCGAGGCATTCACACTGCCGGAAGACAACCATGGGATACGCAAAAAAATAGCCATGTCTGTCAACTCACAAAGCCCAGACCACCAACTCGAGCACGCGTCCACCCACGCTGTCAAGGCATTCACAGTGCCTGCTCATGTGCCCGGACGCAACAACTTACCAACTCGCTTTCGTCTCTGCTACAGTACATATGCACCACTGAGCCACGTTGACTTTTCATTATTCTTTACGGTTTTGGCTGCATTTCTGTATATAATCCACCAAGTCGTCTGACCATGGGATACAAACGACAGAGCACCGCCCAACAACTTGAACCGATACAGAGACACGCCCACCAACTCTTAAGAGCATGGGACGAGAATGCCTGCCTGTTACCAGCATTCACCGCAATGTACTGAAATGTAAAACCATCAAATAAAGGACACATCTGCTAACTCACAAACTGCAACAATTCACCAAACACCACATCAGACGCTTTCTATATCTAAGAAGATATATAGATACTCATTATTCCCCGGCATGCGTCCACCCACGCTCTCAAGGCATTCACAGTGCCTGCTCATGTGCCCGGACGCAACAACTCACCACACACAAATTTTGCTTAATTTGACTCAACACGGGAAACCTCACCCGGTCCGGACACGGAGAGGATTGACAGATTGATAGCTCTTTCTTGATTCTCTGGGTGATGGTGCATGGCCGTTCATAGTTGGTGGAGCGATTTGTCTGGTTAATTCCGAAAACGAATGAGACTCCCTACTGCTAAATAGTTACGCGATCGCCAACCGGTCAGCGTCCAACTTCTTAGAGAGACAAGTGGCTTTCAGCCACATGAGATTGAGCATTAACAGGTCTGTGATGCCCTTGGATGTCCGGTACTGCACGCGCGCTACACTCAACGTTTGTCTACCCGCCGCCGACAGGCGTGGGTAAGCCGTTGAACCCCATTCGTGATGGAGACCGGGGCTTGTAATTGTTCCCCACGAACGAGGAATTCCCAGTAAGTGCGGGTCATATGCTCACACTGATTACGTCCCTGCCCTTTGTACACACACACACACCCCACCCCCCCCCTCGCTACTACCATGGTCGGGTGACTTGGTGGATTATATATAGAAAAGCAGCCGGAACTGCAAAGAACAATGAAAAGACAACGTGGCTCAGAGATGCATGTGGACTGTACCAGAGACAAAAGCGTTGGGGGCGGGCACATGAGCAGGCAGTGCTTACTGAACGATGATTGTATGTTGGTTCGTAGCGTGCATTGTTGCAATGTTACTTTTCTTGGTGGTTTTTTAAATTATGGATTTTTCAAATGTTCATTGTTTTCCCTGTGCTTAAAAATCATTAAAAAAGCGGCGTGATTATGCGGCGTAGGCTAGTATACTTATAAAATTGTGATTATTAAAAAGCAAGTGTTGTCTGGTAATATGGTGGTACAGTGATTAGCTCTGCTGTCTCACACTTCCAGGCTCCTATTAGGTTAATTGGCAACTCTAAATCGGCCTTGTGTGTTTGTGTATGTGGTTTCTTCAGTGTAGTATCTTCCATTCAAAATATGGAGTATAGTAATGAAAGAGGGTTTTACAAACAAAGGGACAATTCATTCCATTACATCTGAAATTTTAAAGAACTGATCTAGGTAGCAGTGAAGCCTGTTTCATTTATTATCAATTATCAGTTTATTCTTTTATCAATTTATTCTTTTGAATGTTTTTAATGATGGGCTCTGAGTATGTATGTAGATTTGCAGATGCAAAGCAGTAGTACAAAAAACAAAACAATCATTGCAGCTTTAGCATGCATAAGCATACAAATCTATTTAAATTAACAGTGTAACAGAAGTAGACAATTTCATGTCTCACAGTACAATGAATGTTGCCAAGGTAACCAGAAACATCAACCAAAAACTTATTTGTAATAAATAAAGGACACAAGGAGAACACCAAGTATAAAAATGTTATTGTTAAACAAGAAATCTGCTGCTGTTCTGGGTGTTCTCCATCCATCCTGTTGGCTTGGTGCCTCACCCACCTGTCAATCTACCAAGTAACAATGCATTCATAAAAGAATTCATTACAAAAGTAGTTACAAAAATGTTGTTATTTAGCTACAATGTACAAGAGAAAACTAATCTAATATTTTCAGTGTACAGGTCAATCTCATTGAACATATTTATCTGTTGTGTTACTTGTAAGAACAACAAAGAAAAATGGGTAAAGATATAAATTTGTCTTATTTCCGTTTTTTCAACTATGATTGATGCACAGGTATCTTGTTCTTTTAGACATCTGACTATGTATAAAGTTGTGATAATGTATGTTATGCATTTACAATGTAAAGTGTTTTTTTTTTTAATTTTAAATCATTATTAAAATTTGGTAAATGAAATACTTTGTAAATTTATTGTTTGAATTAACCAAAATGACTTGAGTTTCTGCATTTCTTTTAGTTTGATGACATAACCGTGGACTGCAGCATTTCTCAGCTGAGTGAAGCAGCAGACTACATGGAGGAGGTTACTTAGCCCAGGTTGCAGATCCATTCAATCACAGGATGCTCCTGTAAAAACAGTTTTAGGACGATCCTTCTATTTGTACAGTGAACTGGAAGTTGGCAACTCTGCCTGTGCCTTTTGTTACAAAAATCATACTGAACTGAAACTTGAAAATATGTCCTTGAGGCATTAAGTGCACATGACTACATAGATGAATGCTAGAAAAAAAATCTAAGACATACAGTATACAGATATGTTTAAATGTTAAGCTGTCCGGGTGTCTTCAGTGTTGTAGAAGAGCATTGGATAAGTAAAGGTTTTATTAAAGCTGTGATTAAAATGCTTGATTCTATAGATGTCCTTGGTAAATGGCATGTCAGGAGACAAAAGTATTTGGAAAAAGTGTAGATATATCCCCCTCTAAATCAGCCAACAAATTCTCATTATCTAGTAGCCATCCATGGAGATGAGAAGGGTTTGGTACAAGTTTGAGTGACCCCATTCTTCTGTAGCACTATAAATGGTCTTTATTTTATACAGCTTTTTGATGTAAACACTTCTGGGCAGCACTTTACATGTGCAGCGCAGTACGTTACTACATTTTGCAGGAGTGCACTGTCTTGCATTTGAAGCACAGACAAGCTAATTCATTTTAGTTGATGTCACAATAAGGGATACTTGAGTTTCAGCATGCAAATTTGTAAATATTACTCTTAACAATTTACCACATTTTGGATAATACTACAGATAAGTAGATTTTACTTATTTTACATTTTTTGCAAATGTCACCATTTTTTCTACATTGCAGTTTTGATTTAATCTATTCTTGTATTTTGGCTGTGGTATTTTTTATTTATGTTTTCTGAAAACAATTTAAATAAAATTTATTTTTGCTTTCTCAATACACCTCACTGAAGTTTGACTGTTGATTACAGAGAATTTGAAGTTCTTTTTGACTAGGGATGACCCTAACATCATTCTTAACTCCTGGCTCTGTGGTAGGTGGTGGAAAATGTTGACACTTGTACCCTATTCACACAAATTAAAGACCCATGTACCCCTTCTGTGTTTTAATTCCCTGCCTCAGATTGTCCTGAAAACCTCATGTGGTTGACCGGAGCATTACTAGCATTGTATTTACACCCACCATACTGAAGTACCTATTCTGTCTTTCAAAGCCTCATTTTACTTTAACTCTGTGAATTTCTGCTTCAGCTATTCTGCTTGAAGCTCCACTTCGAAAGGTAGTGCTAAGTGACTCCTCCATTCTGTCGCTAAGAAGTCTACAGTAAACATTTTTTAATGTAAGTTAAATAGTCTTTTAAGATAGGTTAAAACCCTGAGAGTAATAACCTGGAGCTGTCTGTGACTGGCAAACTGAACAGGGGCTTACCCAGTATGTCGTCATACCGATCTGGTAGATAACGCGTTTGTGACATGTCTCCTGTATTTTTCTCACTGTCTTCCTTCTTCAAAATGTTGTCTGTCTGAATTACCATCAAAATGGCAGGCATATACTAATCCAGTACCTTACCACCAGAAGGTGCCCATATTGCCTGATGGAGATTTCTTTTTTCTGGAGTGTGGGTATTTAAAATCTTGACATAAATCAAGGTAAATTAGCTCAGAAGAAGCTGTGTTTTCAGGTTTGACCTTAGTACAATAACTGCATAGTCACATCTGTTGAAAGATCACACAAAGCGCAACTCTTGGTTGACTGAATTGAGAGCTAGTAACACAAAATACTTCCACATTTAAAATCAGCCAGGTATTTTGGCTTTATCAGAATGTAAAGGTCATATATTTTAATTGTGTACAGTATTCTGAAAGTAGAAAATTACACCAAAGTTTGTCATTTCTTGGATGTCTTTGATGTTTAAGTTAACAGAGCATCCTGTTTTTAGGGGTTATTGTCTGACTGTGAATTAGTCTAATTAAAAGGGTGGTCTGACCAGCTGATTGGTTAGCACTCAGGCCTTGTTAAGACCAATTATGTATGGTGAAAGTGTCAACACACAGGTTCTGAATATATTCTGAATATACAGTGCATCCGGAAAGTATTCACAGCGCATCACCTTTTCCACATTTTGTTATGTTACAGCCTTATTCCAAAATGGATTAAATTCATTTTTTTCCTCACAATTCTACACACAACACCCCATAATGACAACGTGAAAAAAGTTTACTTGAGGTTTTTGCAAATTTATTAAAAATAAACTGAGAAAGTACATGTACATAAGTATTCACCGCCTTTGCTGTGAAGCTCGAAATTGAGCTCAGGTGCATCCTGTTTCCCCTGATCATCCTTGAGATGTTTCTGCAGCTTAATTGGAGTCCACCTGTGGTAAATTCAGTTGACTGGACATGATTTGGAAAGGCACACACCTGTCTATATAAGGTCTCCCAGTTGACAGTTCATGTCAGAGCACAAACCAAGCATGAAGTCAAAGGAATTGTCTGTAGACCTCCGAGACAGGATTGTCTCAAGGCACAAATCTGGGGAAGGTTACAGAAAAATTTCTGCTGCTTTGAAGGTCCCAATGAGCACAGTGGCCTCCATTATCTGTAAGTGGAAGAAGTTCGAAACCACCAGGACTCTTCCTAGAGCTAGCCAGCCATCTAAACTGAGCGATCAGGGGAGAAGGGCCTTAGTCAGGGAGGTGACCAAGAACCCGATGGTCACTCTGTCAGAGCTCTAGAGGTTCTCTGTGGAGAGAGGAGAACCTTCCAGAAGGACAACCATCTCTGCAGCAATCCACCAATCAGGCCTGTATGGTAGAGTGGCCAGACGGAAGCAACTCCTTAGTAAAAGGCACATGGCAGCCCGCCTGGAGTTTGCCATAAGGCACATGAAGGACTCTCAGACCATGAGAAAGAAAATTCTCTGGTCTGATGAGACAAAGATTGAACTCTTTGGTGTGAATGCCAGGCGTCACGTTTGGAGGAAACCTGGCACCATCCCTACAGTGAAGCATGGTGGTGGCAGCATCATGCTGTGGGGATGTTTTTTAGCGGCAAGAACTGGGAGACTAGTCAGGATAAAGGGAAAGATGACTGCAGCAATGTACAGAGACACCCTGGATGAAAACCTGCTCCAGAGCGCTCTTGACTTCAGACTGGGGCGACGGTTCATCTTTCAGCAGGACAACGACCCTAAGCACACAGCCAAGATATCAAAGGAGTGGCTTCAGGACAACTCTGTGAATGTCCTTGAGTGGCCCAGCCAGAGCCCAGACTTGAATCCGATTGAACATCTCTGGAGAGATCTTAAAATGGCTGTGCACCGACGCTTCCCATCCAACCTGATGGAGCTTGAGAGGTGCTGCAAAGAGGAATGGGCGAAACTGGCCAAAGATGGGTGTGCCAAGCTTGTGGCATCATATTCAAAAAGACTTGAGGCTGTAATTGCTGCCAAAGGTGCATCGACAAAGTATTGAGCAAAGGCTGTGAATACTTATGTACATGTGATTTCTCAGTTTTTTATATTTTTAATAAATTTGCAAAAACCTCAAGTAAACTTTTTTCACGTTGTCATTATGGGGTGTTGTGTGCAGAATTCTGAGAAAAAAAATTAATCCATTTTGGAATAAGGCTGTAACATAACAAAATGTGGAAAAAGTGATACGCTGTGAATACTTCCTGGATGCACTGTACATTGTGACTTGATCAAAAGATATTTGTGAGAAACTCTTGAAAAATGATGTCTAATAGTTTGGAAAACTTCCATGGCTCTGAATTAAAAAATTAGAAAAGCACTTGCAGCTCTCTTCTGTTCAGGGCATACAGTATATACCGTAGAATGGCATGCAGTATTATTAAAGAACTGAAGTTTGTACAAATAAAAGGTTGATCGGCTATCAGTAAGGTATTAGCTCTTCACTCACCTGCCCCTTCTTGAAAAGAAAAAACAAAGTAATGTTAGAACAACCAGCACTTCTGCTCATGCAGTTGCTTCTCTATCAAGCTGCAAAACATTTCAAAATCGAAGTGGCCTTTAATATAGTCCAAGAGATTGTTCGTCATTATGGTCAGTGTATTGACTTTTTTTTTTAGCATTCATCACAAGTCTGTTTAAAATTCTTCCAGATCATCATTGGTGCCATGATAAACCAAACTAAATGATCAAAATCCTCTGTATCAAACTTCTGACACCCAATGCCACATTACATACATCAGCTGTTCATCATTTTATTAACTGGCTATCACCATTATGTTTTCTGACATTTTGTATTGCTGTAATATGACACGTGACATCACAGTGTCAAACACAGTGACATCATTTTCATGTTATAAAACATGGTACATCCAGAAGCACTGTCTGATTTTAAAAATGTAAACTTTTGTGAAGACCAGCGTTATTTTCTTAAGAAAAACTTTAGTCAAAACCACAGCAAGTACAAGTATTGTTTTTGAAAGCTTACATTTGTTTTTTTTTAATCCTTCTTTGTAAATGGATCATGAATGTGAAGTCTCCCGGCCTTAAAACTAACTGCTGTCTGTTATTTCTTAATCTCAGCCATTTTTTTAAAAATCCATTCTTTTAAGCAAATGTACCTGTTTAGACAGTCTTTTTAAATTTTTTTTTGAAAATAACTAGTAAGAAAAAGGTGGCTAGCAAACATGATTTGTAGTCATACAACTTTCAACATTTGTCATATTCCTTTGTGTAAATTATGGTGGCCCCTAATTGCAAGTTGTAGAAAATTAAAACAAGTGCCACATGTAAAATGTGAGATGATGTATGCAAAATACAAGGGAACACAGTATTAATAGGTGGTGTTTTTAAAATCAGTAGGATGGCAGCATTAACAGGTGGTGCCCACAGAATAGGAAGGGTTACAGCATTAACAGCTTGAGAGTATAAGAAAGATAGATATACATTCATAACAAAAGAAGTATTGGGGTTGATGGAAGCAACTGTCATTCACTTCCGAACTGAATGACTGAACTGCAGCTCATACTAACATTTTGTATGTCATCAGATAACAAAGATGTTAAAGGAGGTTTGATTATGGTAGTGACATGGAGCCTAGAAAAGTTTATTATTAAAAATGTATGTGTTCATTTCAGAATTGAATTATTTTAAGCTATCAGCCCATATGTCAAAACAGTGCCACGTTCAAATTTGACTTCTAATTTAACAAAAGGCACAAGTGAGCAAAGTTCTATCTGTTCAAGTTATAGCTGTTTTTTTGCATTGCTTCAACATCTCCCTACCCTCATAAAATAAATTAATGGATGCAAAAATCTGTACACACACTAATGTTATTTTATCTTTATCGATGTACAACCCCAATTCCAAAAAAAGTTGTGACACTGTAAAAACCAGAATGCAATGATTTGCAAATCTCATAAACCTGTATTTTATTCACAAGAGAACATAGAAAACATGAAAGTGAGACATTTTACTATTTCATGAAAAATATTAGCTCATTTTGAATTTCAGTGCAGCAACACATTTCAAGAAAGGTGGGATGGGAGCAACAAAAGGCTGGAAAAGTAAGTGGTACTAAAAAGAAACAACTGTAGGAACATTGTGCAACTCAATAGGTTAATTATCAACTTGAATAGGTATAAAAAGAGAATCTTGTAGAGATAGGCAGAGGGTCACCAATCTGCAGCAAATGGAGTCTACAGACTGGAACAATTTCAGAATAATGTTCCTCAACATAAAATTGGGAAGACTTTATGTACTGTAGGTGATGAGATATTCAATGTCATGAAACAATTCAGAGAATCTGGAGCAATCTCTGTGTGCAAGGGACAAAGCTGAAAAATCAGTATTGGATGCCTGTGATATTCAGGCCCTCAGGTGGCACTACATTAAAAACTGTCATGATACTGTCCTGGAAATCACTGCATGGGCTCAGGAACACTTCCAGAAATCACTGTCTGTGAATACAGTTCACCGTGCCATCCACAAATGCAGGGTAAAGCTCTATCATGCAAGGAAGCAGCCATACAGTGGTGTGAAAAACTATTTGCCCCCTTCCTGATTTCTTATTCTTTTGTATGTTTGTCACACAAAATGTTTCTGATCATCAAACACATTTAACCATTAGTCAAATATAACACAAGTAAACACAAAATGCAGTTTTTAAATGATGGTGTTTATTATTTAGGGAGAAAAAAAATCCAAACCTACATGGCCCTGTGTGAAAAAGTAATTGCCCCCTTGTTAAAAAATAACCTAACTGTGGTGTATCACACCTGAGTTCAATTTCCGTAGCCACCCCCAGGCCTGATTACTGCCACACCTGTTTCAATCAAGAAATCACTTAAATAGGAGCTGCCTGACACAGAGAAGTAGACCAAAAGCACCTCAAAAGCTAGACATCATGCCAAGATCCAAAGAAATTCAGGAACAAATGAGAACAGAAGTAATTGAGATCTATCAGTCTGGTAAAGGTTATAAAGCCATTTCTAAAGCTTTGGGACTCCAGCGAACCACAGTGAGAGCCATTATCCACAAATGGCAAAAACATGGAACAGTGGTGAACCTTCCCAGGAGTGGCCGGCCGACCAAAATTACCCCAAGAGCGCAGAGACGACTCATCCGAGAGGTCACAAAAGACCCCAGGACAACGTCTAAAGAACTGCAGGCCTCACTTGCCTCAATTAAGGTCAGTGTTCACGACTCCACCATAAGAAAGAGACTGGGCAAAAACGGCCTGCATGACAGATTTCCAAAACGCAAACCACTGTTAAGCAAAAAGAACATTAGGGCTCGTCTCAATTTTGCTAAGAAACATCTCAATGATTGCCAAGACTTTTGGGAAAATACCTTGTGGACTGATGAGTCAAAACTTGAACTTTTTGGAAGGCAAATGTCCCGTTACATCTGGCGTAAAAGGAACACAGCATTTCAGAAAAAGAACATCATACCAACAGTAAAATATGGTGGTGGTAGTGTGATGGTCTGGGGTTGTTTTGCTGCTTCAGGACCTGGAAGGCTTGCTGTGATAGATGGAACCATGAATTCTACTGTCTACCAAAAAATCCTGAAGGAGAATGTCCGGCCATCTGTTCGTCAACTCAAGCTGAAGCGATCTTGGGTGCTGCAACAGGACAATGACTCAAAACACACCAGCAAATCCACCTCTGAATGGCTGAAGAAAAACAAAATGAAGACTTTGGAGTGGCCTAGTCAAAGTCCTGACCTGAATCCAATTGAGATGCTATGGCATGACCTTAAAAAGGCGGTTCATGCTAGAAAACCCTCAAATAAAGCTGAATTACAACAATTTTGCAAAGATGAGTGGGCCAAAATTCCTCCAGAGTGCTGTAAAAGACTCATTGCAAGTTATCGCAAACGCTTGATTGCAGTTATTGCTGCTAAGGGTGGCCCAACCAGTTATTAGGTTCAGGGGGGCAATTACTTTTTCACACAGGGCCATGTAGGTTTGGATTTTTTTTTCTCCCTAAATAATAAAAACCACCATTGACAAACTGCATTTTGTGTTTACTTGTGTTATATTTGAGTAATGGTTAAATGTGTTTGATAATCAGAAACATTTTGTGTGACAAACATGCAAAAGAATAAGAAATCAGGAAGGGGGCAAATAGATTTTCACACCACTGTATGTGAACATGATCCAGAAATGCCACTGCCTTCTCTGGGCCAAAGCTCATTTAAAATTGACTGAGGCAAAGTGGAAAACTATTCTGTGGTCAGACAAAGCAGAATTTGAAATTATTTTTGGAAAACATAAACACCGCATCCTCTGAACTAAAGAGTCGAGGGGCCATCCAGCTTGTTACCAGCTCTTAGTTCAAAAGCCTACATCTCTGATGGTATGGGGTGCATTATTGCCTATGGAATTGGCAGCTTGCATATCTGGAAAGGCACCATCAATGCTGAAAGGTATACAGGTTTCAGAGCAACATGTGCTCCCATCCAGGTGACGTCCTTTTCAGGGAAGGCCTTGCATATTTCATGTTGCATAGAAATGTTGCGTACGAACGTTTCCACGCTCAAATTGCGATGTATAAAACCTAAACTTGGCGTAAAGCCACGCACTTTTCCACAGTAACTAATGCCCTGACGTACTCAATTTCTCCGCTCGGTTTTGCAGACTGGCAGCACCCAGCGTCAAAGCAGTGCTACTGTTCCTGTGTGGTCACCCTTTCTTTCTTAGCTCCACATTCCTGACGTGGCTTTATACATACACTGAAACTAACCGCATATTGTTTATTAGTGTAATGCATCTGATTGTAATTAACCTGCAGCAATATAATGGTCCAGGGAATAGCCATAGTATTCCAAATGCCATAACTGCTTTAGCATTGTTACTCTCACTGCATCATCTTTTTCTTTCAGCTGCTCCCATTAAGGGTTTCCACAGCAGATCATCTTTTTCCATATTACTCTCATTGCACCACTCGGAGTATTTATATCACTGTATCTGAGTGGGGAATCACAGCAGCAGCTGATCGGAAAGAGAATTATCAGTATACAGCATGAAGCAGACGCTGACTCAGCCACGGCAAAACGTTTTAGAGACTTCCCAGTACGGACTTCGCGGTTTAGAAAAAGTTTCATCCCAAGAACTATAAACGCACTAAATCAGTCCATCAAGTGCTCCTTGTAGAACTGTTTGTACTTATAAGTACAATTACCTCACCATAAACTTGCACTACAGTTATAATATTGCACAACCTGCACCACTTTATAAAGCGCGTATTTACATATGATGACGATATCATTTTTAAGATGAAATGCAGCAAAATATGTTGATTATATTATACAGATAAAACTTTAACTTCATTTAAATAATCTGTATTGTTAATAATTAAACATGTGAGGACACGGTGCTGCAGCGCTAGCTAGTTCATGGATTGTTCCTGCATTGCGTTGTATTCTTGATTGTGCTGACGCGACACTGAAAGGATAGACGGATAGAATAATTAAACATGTACCACGAAGATATTTCAATGTTCCTTAAAAGTTTTGAAGAATCGGCGTTCTAAACTTACAAATGGCTTCACGTCTATTACAGAGCTGATTGTGTGGCGATTGGGTATTTGGAGAAAGAAAAGTAAGGACAGGAATTAGAGGTTAGTATGTTTGAAAAAGACAGTACTGCTGCAATAAATTATTTCATTGAAGGTCGCGCATGGCGCAGCAAGCCTCTTGCGTGAGACATGAACAAGCACTGCGCCACCGTGTTCCCATGTTTAATAACATGCTTTAACTCCTATCATCATGAAAAAGATATCACGTATACATCTCAGTATTTTAATTATTCAGAGAGCTGTAATATCACGAATGTAATGGTAGTGATTCACACACAGAGCACATAGAAGATCAAATACAGAACAAAGCATTTAATGTGCCACTTTAGTTACAATGGGATTTGAGAAACTAGTAAATTAAACGATTTTAAGATGAAGTTTATGATGTTCTACTTTAATGGCAAAATAAACTACGTGATTAAAGTGGAAATTTCGAGATTAAAGTTGACATTTCGTGCTTTTTTCCCACTGTGTGCCTATTTTTTTTTTTTGTCTGTACCCTAATAAGCTTTCATATGACACTCAGACGGTGGGCTACGACTTGCCTTTTCACGGCGACTTTGATATGTGATTTCTTTTTTATTTTGGGCACTGTGCGACTTTGTGAACTTGAGCTTTCGAGTTTCTCCGACACTCTGTCACTTGATCAACTTCATTTTGTTGATTATACCACTGTTTAAACCAACAAATAGTACGTTTTTCCTTTGCCTCCATTTGGTATTCGCTGAAATTCTTATATTTTCCCCCGTGCTTTTCCCATTGTCTTTTCACAGAAGGCTGAGCTTAAGGGCTATTTATATTGATTTGCATATTCAAAGAGGTGTAATTCTGGGAGGAGTAGGGGCGGGACAGAAGGCGCGCGCACGTGCGTTACTTTTCACGCTGATCGGAATTTATGTAGCGGAAGAACGTGGAAGTTTGCGTACGTACAGATTCCTGCATCTGGATTTTTCTGTGCGTACGCACATTCCTGCTTTTGTGCTTACGCCATGTTATAGTGTGAGTTCTACGCACGGCATTATGCATGAGGCCCCTGGTGTTTTATAATGGAAGTTATGGGGCATGAGGCCCAACCAGTGAACAAAAGCCTAAAGTTTTTGCCAAGAAAGTTATTGAGCATCGATCTGTTTCTTGAGATTACATGAATGTTGTAAAATATCTTATACATGTCATTTTCAAACAAACAAAAAATAATGCCAATATGATTATGATTGTTGTCAAGTCTGGGAGTCATACGGCACAAGGCCTGACTGGAGAACAAAAGCCTAGAAAATTACCAAATGTCTCCATTTGGAAGCGGCAAAAGTTTTCAATATAAGCAAACATGCCTTCTGTGTTTCAGACACGTTTGTGACAACAAAAGGCATCTGGAAATAATTTTATTTCATATTCCTGGTTCTACTAGGGTAAGAGTACATTTTCTGTTTAATTGTGTGATAGCAGTGGCCTTCATGAAAGTAAATCAACATAATGCCAAGCACGTGGCAGGAAAAGTTTAGTGTGACTTTCTCTTTCGAGAGGAAACCAGGCTTCTGGGGTGAAAGGCTGTTGTTGCAGAAGCAGACAAGCACTGAGCAAAATAGCTATATATCATAATATTGGTGTTATTTTTTGTTTGTTTGAAAATGACATGCATAATCTGTTTTACAACATACATGTAATCTCAAGACACAGATCAATGCTTGATAACTTTCTTGGATTTAAAAACGGATGTATTCGGTTAGTTTTTAGGCTTTTGTTCTCTGGTTAGACCTGAATGGATGTGATGGACAAAATAAGGCACCTATAACCAGGCATTGGACCTGTAACTGGAATACCAAAGATTGCACCTTCTTTCAAAACTAGCTACATTCCTGTCTTTTTTTTTGCAGAGCTGAAATCTGATGATCTGCTTGCTTTTGGGGACCTGAAAGCTGGGGATCTACTATCTTTGTGGTAAGAAGAAAAAAAACACAACTCTCTGCAGAGGAAAAACTTTCTTTTTCCTGGAAGCTACTCTCTATAGAGCCTTGAAGCTGGACGCCCTGAACAAGTTCTAAGATCAACTCTGTCAAGCCAGACTCTGTGCCAGTGACTGAGCTCAGTCTTAGAAGATGGAGAATCAGGCATTACATCAAGAAGGGAATTTCAGTGCCTACATTATTGTCCCAGAAAGAGTAACGCTTTTCCCTCTGAAGTTGAAGAAGGCGCAGCAAGGTGCCTAACATCAAGCTGAGGAAGGCAACATCCCATCACATTAAATCACACCATACCATACCATGCACAACGAACCATGCAACAAAAACCAAGGGTGCATTCTACCACAAGAAGAATCCTCCCCTTTGTATCATAAAAACTCTAACTAGCCAGTAAACAGCTAGTCTGTCTGTTATATGTTTGTCTGTCTTGTGTCTTGTCTTATATGTTAACTAGGAGGTTCACCCCCAGCTCGCTTTGCTCGCCAGCCTCCCAGCCTGCATTACACACCAGCCACTTCGCGTCTCTGCCACTCACGTTGTGAAGAGGGGGGCTGACGCACCTCAAGGAGACACAGTCGCTCCTCCGAAACCCCCTCTTAAACGGTGATACAATTGGAAACAAATAGTTTTTTTTTTTTTTTTTTTTTTACCTCCTCTTTGCTCGATCAGCTGCTGGATTGGTGCTGCTATCGTGCAGTGTGATCTGCATCTTGCACGGCACTTGGAACATTTAAAAGCCTGTACAGCAGCTGTCCTACTCTTTGTCTTTTATTTCCGGCCCCGGGCGTAATTAAATCTCTTGGCACAACGTCTCGTCTTGCAAGATGTGAGTTCTTGATATTTTTTAGTTTATATTTTAAAAACGGAATAAGAATCTGAAAATCTAACAGCATCACATTAAAGTTCGATAAATTCTGAAAAGAATGATGCCAAACATATATATGTAGGCTGCGGTGGGCTGGCACCCTGCCCGGGATTGGTTCCTGCCTTGTGCCCTGTGTTGGCTGGGATTGGCTCCGGCAGACCCCCGTGACTCTGTGTTCGGATTCAGCGGGTTGGAAAATGGATGGATGGATGGATATATATGTAGGTTTTAAAATAAGCCCGATTTAAAGCGTGACGAAAAACGTGACATAAAATCGTTGCACTTTTAGGCTTAGGATTTTATATATATACATATATATATATACATATATATATATATATATATAGTTGATATATATGCAATTATCATGTTTCTATAATTGTTGTGTTTATCAATAATTCACATTATTCTGTTTCTTTAAAAATGTGTGCTTCAGTTACCTTGGTATAAGTTTAACAGACACACTCCTACAGAGAAATATAAGGAAATTAAAGTAGGAGCTGCACCAAATTGTTTATTACTGGCATTGCCAAATAATAATTAACTGATTGATTAACTCCAGCCCCCTGCTGTGATCCTTGTCTGGATTAAGTGGGTTAGAAAATTAGATAGATAGATAGATAGATAGATAGATAGATAGATAGATAGATAGATAGATAGATAGATAGATAGATAGATAGATAGATAGATAGATAGATAGATACTTTATTAATCCCAAGGGGAAATTCACATACATGACATTATCATCAATTCTTCTCATATGAAGCCAAGATCCCTCAATATTTTCTTACATATCGTAAACAGTTTTCATATCTCTTACAATAAATGAGTCACCATTCTTTGTGTCTCCAAGAACCTTTTACTTAGGCCCACATTTAGTTTGAAATGCTTTATTTCTCTGTATTTTCTTGTAGTGATGCTGCTGGTCCCTGGTGACTTCCCTGTGATTAACTAGTCAACAATGGCCTGATATTATAAAGCAGACAAGTTGGTCTTGCTAAACAAACAATTATGAGGAAGAAACTGCTGATCTCATTACAGCTCCAGCTAAGGAAGTTCCTCCAAAGCGTTTGGTCTGCTCAAACGGATGAGCTAGAAGACATATAGCCAAGCAAAGTCTTTTTCATAAAACAGTTGTAAACAGCCCTGAGGCGACTGGCAGTGCACAGTGGAAAGGAAGCTTTAGTGGCAGACAACAGTTTGCTTATTAAGATATGGTTAACACCGTTACGTGTTGTCATTGCCTCTTCTAGCATCAAATACATTTCTCTGCAGTGGTACAAAGGTGAGCTAGAAATAAGACCACTTCATACATGGGAACTGAAATTGGATTACTGGAGTTGTGAGGAAGCTGCACTACTATAAAACAACCTTTATTTCTCACATTGCATCTTACTATAGTGAGTGCAATCCCAATATATTTTATAAGTAACAATATAACATATGATGCACAAGCAAGTTAAGGGGGTTTGCTCAGAGACATACAGTAGGTCAGAGGTGGGAGTAGAATTAGCATCCTTGTAGGCTACAGTACAGTCCTTTGCTCACTACTCCACTTAGCACCCACCTCCAAAAATGCCCTCGGAAGTGATAGACTGAATGAAACATTAGCCTGCATTAGCACAGAGAAAATGGCCGGTATGACCTGTAGGGGGCGTAACAGCACCCCAAACCCTTGACACAACTGCACAGAATCAAGTTCTGGATTCAAGTAATGGCTTCTTTATAATGATGTACCTCTAAACAGGCTTCTTTACACAGTTCACCCAATGACAATACAATGCTTCTATTCTCCCTTCTCCTCAGCACTTCCCAGCAACCTTGTCTGAATCCTCCTGAATCCAGTCTCCCTCGGGAAATGTGCCTCCTTTGAAGTCAGACCAGTGGTTCTTGAGATGCCCGAATGTCTCACCTGAATCCTGTGTGACCTCCTTAAATTGGAGACTATCCCCCTCTGCACCTTCACCTGGTGGTCCCCATGTACCCCAGAAGAGTTGTGCACAAGAATTACAGCTCCCAGGTTGCCCGTGGGTATACTACTGGGAGCACCACCAGTGGAATACTGCCAGCCTGTGTGTCAGGGTTTTCTCTGTCAGCATAAGACTGTCTCTCTCTGTCTTTCCAACCCAGTCAGACAGCCCATCCATCCCAGACCTTCCATTATAAAGACATCCATATTATGTCCTCTCGGAACGCTGGCCAGTTAGACCCTTGGGCTTTTGACCTTCCTCATTCTAATGGCTTTGAACCCTAGAGGTTTATGTTTTTCTGCTATTGTTTTCCCCTGCCATAGCTGTCCTTATCATTTATTTATGCATCGCCACATTACTTATATTATTTTTAATTATTTATACAGTGGACCCTTGACTTACAAGCTCAATTCGTTTGTGAGGGCTGGTTGTAACTCAAGTTGGTTGTAAGTCAAGATTATTTTTCCCATAAGAAATAATGGAAAAACCCATAATGCGTTCCGAACCTCACACAGCAACACTTACTTAACCTTTTCATAATAAAAAAGGGTTGTATAATGTGCATAATTTACCAAAACACCAATAATTTTTCTAATGTACTAACCAAAAAGTTATAAAAAGTGCCTAGTCTACCAGAAACAACAATTTCATACTGTACTCACTATTTAATTTGACATCTTTGGGCTGCAGGAAGGGAGGAGGAGGAGAATGAAATGGATGGTGGTTATTGTTTGGAAGGAGCCTCCTTATACAAATCTTGTCTTTGTAAAATTGTCGAGATGGTGGATTTCGACATGCTGTACATATTAGCGAGATCGGTCACACGAACGCCACTCTCATATTTCCGCACAATTTCCTTCTTTGTTTTGATTATGATCACTTTCTTTACCTTCATTACCTTTTCTTTCTTCCTTAGCAATTATCGAAAAAAATTATATAAATCACTGCACTGACCGAAATTACGTCCACAAGCACATGTATCTGGGCTCCGACTGATGCTTACGAACGCTCTCGGCTGTTTGTTAACAATCGCGCAAGTGGATACACGTGACCACATTCAGGTTGTAACGCAAGATGTTGGTCGTAAATCAAAACAAAAATTTTGGTCGTAAATCTAGTTGTTCGCATGTCAGGCCGGTCGTATATCAAGGGTCGACTGTATTAATATTGAATTATCAATATTGATTAAAACTATTGTAAATAATAAATATAATGGTTAAAGTCTGAATGGTTACCGGTCTCTCTAGCACGTGCCCTACCCACCCACTATGTTCATGTTTTTCTACAGACACTCAGACTTCTTCCTGCAGAGTAGGCTGATTAGTGTCTATAAAGCGACCTAATGAGAGTAATAATCATGACCGAGGTATTGAAAAGGTCTAATTGTTGTGCTACCAAACTCCTCTTACAGTTGTTCTGTAAAGATGGAAGGTGATTGTGCAGCAGAACTTTTCTAACACTGACATACAAGGCATTGAGGGAAACTGAGAGGTTGAATGTGCACACTGTGAATGGTTGCGGTGACTGAGTGGTTGTTGCTGTTATCTTACAAATCCACGGACCAGATTTCAGTGCTTGACCAGCACACTGCCAGTAGTTTGCTTGTTCTTGCTTTGTGTTCTCCAGGCACATCTGTTACCTCTCACACCTCAGGGTTCAAAATTAGTGTGGCATCTTGTCCAGAGGATGAGGAGGACCCTGCCTTTATCCCGATGGAACCAGGAAAGTTTCTGGACCTCTGTAACCTTGAAATGTTAATAGCTAGCTTAGAATATGAATGAGGTAATAATTATACAGTGGTGTGAAAAACTATTTGCCCCCTTCCTGATTTCTTATTCTTTTGCATGTTTGTCACACAAAATGTTTCTGATCATCAAACACATTTAACCATTAGTCAAATATAACACAAGTAAACACAAAATGCAGTTTTTAAATGATGGTGTTTATTATTTAGGGAGAAAAAAAATCCAAACCTACATGGCCCTGTGTGAAAAAGTAATTGCCCCCTTGTTAAAAAATAACCTAACTGTGGTGTATCACACCTGAGGTCAATTTCCGTAGCCACCCCCAGGCCTGATTACTGCCACACCTGTTTCAATCAAGAAATCACTTAAATAGGAGCTGCCTGACACAGAGAAGTAGACCTAAAGCACCTCAAAAGCTAGACATCATGCCAAGATCCAAAGAAATTCAGGAACAAATGAGAACAGAAGTAATTGAGATCTATCAGTCTGGTAAAGGTTATGAAGCCATTTCTAAAGCTTTGGGACTCCAGCGAACCACAGTGAGAGCCATTATCCACAAATGGCAAAAACATGGAACAGTGGTGAACCTTCCCAGGAGTGGCCGGCCGACCAAAATTACCCCAAGAGCGCAGAGACGACTCATCCGAGAGGTCACAAAAGACCCCAGGACAACGTCTAAAGAACTGCAGGCCTCACTTGCCTCAATTAAAGTCAGTGTTCACGACTCCACCATAAGAAAGAGACTGGGCAAAAATGGCCTGCATGGCAGATTTCCAAGACGCAAACCACTGTTAAGCAAAAAGAACATTAGGGCTCGTCTCAATTTTGCTAAGAAACATCTCAATGATTGCCAAGACTTTTGGGAAAATACCTTGTGGACTGATGAGTCAAAAGTTGAACTTTTTGGAAGGCAAATGTCCCGTTACATCTGGCGTAAAAGGAACACAGCATTTCAGAAAAAGAACATCATACCAACAGTAAAATATGGTGGTGGTAGTGTGATGGTCTGGGGTTGTTTTGCTGCTTCAGGACCTGGAAGGCTTGCTGTGATAGATGGAACCATGAATTCTACTGTCTACCAAAAAATCCTGAAGGAGAATGTCCGGCCATCTGTTCGTCAACTCAAGCTGAAGCGATCTTGGGTGCTGCAACAGGACAATGACCCAAAACACACCAGCAAATCCACCTCTGAATGGCTGAAGAAAAACAAAATGAAGACTTTGGAGTGGCCTAGTCAAAGTCCTGACCTGAATCCAATTGAGATGCTATGGCATGACCTTAAAAAGGCAGTTCATGCTAGAAAACCCTCAAATAAAGCTGAATTACAACAATTTTGCAAAGATGAGTGGGCCAAAATTCCTCCAGAGCGCTGTAAAAGACTCATTGCAAGTTATCGCAAACGCTTGATTGCAGTTATTGCTGCTAAGGGTGGCCCAACCAGTTATTAGGTTCAGGGGGCAATTACTTTTTCACACAGGGCCATGTAGGTTTGGATTTTTTTTTCTCCCTAAATAATAAAAACCACCATTTACAAACTGCATTTTGTGTTTACTTGTGTTATATTTGACTAATGGTTAAATGTGTTTGATGATCAGAAACATTTTGTGTGACAAACATGCAAAAGAATAAGAAATCAGGAAGGGGGCAAATAGTTTTTCACACCACTGTATAATGTAAAAGCCAGGGTTTGTACTCTGACTTTCATTTATTTACAATTTTATTACTTTATAAACTTTTTCTTTTAAGTGTTTTATGTAGTTTTAATATGAATTTATTTGAATACAATTTAGTAATATTGTATTGAGTGTATTTGTCTCCTGGCTATGGTTCTGTGGGAGGCGGAGTCACCATGACATCACTTCTGGGGGACCACCCTCTGCCTTTTGAGTCTGGCAGATGAAATGAATTTATGAATTTCCTCAGAGCATCATGGAGTGTTGTCAAGTGCAGAGTTCTAATGTAAGTATTGTTTGATTTCTCGTGGTTTCTGGGATTTTTGCTTGGTTTCTTGGATTCATATTTCTGAATTACAGACTATACTAGGTTGCCTTGGGTTGCACACTCTTCCATTCCATATGAACTAGTGTGGTGCTGAGGTGTCACCTGTTTCATGGCTGCACTGGGGTCCTAATTTGGGATGCTGAGGTGGTTCGTTGTGTGGTGGGTGTAGCAACACACTGTATCAGTATCAGTATCAGTATCAGTATCTATCTATCTATCTATCTATCTATCTATCTATCTATCTATCTATCTATCTATCTATCTATCTATCTATCTATCTATCTATCTATCTATATTATAACTGTTATAATATTATATATATGAATACCTTCTTTCATTTGCACAGATGCTTCCTTGGTCTTCTATGAGGTTTCACGATTTCATTGATAGTTCTGAATATTTACACATTTCTGCAGTTCAACACCTGTCTGTGGTGTTTGGGGTTAGGCTGCCTGGTGTAAGGCCTTTCTTTAAACTAGCCAGTAAGTTCCAGGGGCTGCATGTAAAAAACTTGATTGCACTCGGAAATATGCATAAAACATTTTTTTACCCAAAGTCACGATTTTTAAAAGACAAACTTGGCTTGGAAATTGGCTTAAATTTATAGAAAGTTTCGACCATGTATAAGTTCAATGCAGACTTTTCTAGAGCTGGCATTTTAGAGACACCAGGCAGAAGGACAATTAAGTGAACAGAAAATCTCCTTTCATTGCATGTTTCAATGACACGTCAGTCACAGTCTGATGTTTTAAAACTAATTATTTCCCATGTTTATTGACATGTTCTGTGTAATACTGTCTAATGGATATACTATCAATCATTTTTAGTGTGTAGCCTATTAATTTTGTCCATCAGAAGGGTGGGCTGTGTGTTGTACACCATAACTGGCAATGGCAGTGTTATCTATTTTAGAGGATATCGCCAAGGACAAGCTAAAACACGTTTTCTGGGACTGCAATGATTTTTTGGCCCATAATGATGATTAGTGTAAAAGCAAATTTAGATTTCCTAAGTCTGCCCTCTTAGAGTTGTATTCTGCATTGGAGCCCACATTACAGAGACCATCACACAGAAATTAAGCAATCCCTGTTCTGTTACAGGTTTATAACAAGCATTGGGTATTTGGCAAGTTGCGCTTTTTGAAATGGCTGTACAGTCAGGAATCTCACAGGCATCCCTGAGTTGTGTCATATCATCTGTATATGATTATATATTTAAGACGCTACACAAAGCAAGCCATAATCAAAATGTCTTTTTTGCCTTTCAAGTGTAAGCAAAATTATACTATGGAATTTAAGCAAGGTTTGTCATGCTCCTAACCTCCTCCTCCTTTATACATGAAACATTGGTAGCAGATTCTACAAATGTCCTGTAAGTTGCGAGGCGGCACCTCCATATGATGGACTTATTTTTCCAGCACATCCCACAGATGCTCAATTGAATTGAGATCTGGGGAATTTGGAGGCCAACTCAGCTCCTTGAACTCTTAGTGATGAGTCTTTCCTCAAACTATTCCTGAACAATTTTTGCAGAGCTCAGGGTGCATTATCCTGCTAAAAGAGCCAACTGGCATTGGGGAACACTGTTGCCATGAAGGGGTGTATGTGCTCTGCAGCAATCTTTAGGTATGTGGGATGTGTCGAAGTAATGTCCACATGAATGAATGCCAAGAACCATAGTTTCCCATCAGAACACTTCCCCAAGCATCACACTGCCTCCACCAGTTTGCCTTCTTTCCATAATGTATCCTGCTGCCATCTCTCCCCCAAATGCACACAAGACTGAACTTTGATCATACTTGGATATTCAAAACAGAACTGGATGTACTAACAGAAAATCAAATTAAAACATTTTTTTTTTTTTTATTCTGGCTGTGCTCTGTGGACCTGCCTTTAAGGACAAATGAGGACGCTGCAGCCAAGGGAGGACACCTTCTGCTGGAAAACGTTTCACTGCATGCTTTAAAAAAAAAAAAGATTTTGAGCATCTAATAATGATTTAATCATTTGTGCTATTATAGACACTTCCATTTTGTAAAAACCTTGCCACGTGACAGAAGTACACGATCCGTAGTCTGCCCTTTCAGGCGTACTGTAGGAATAAAAAGCTAAGCATGGAAAAGCAAAAATCTAGACTGCAAATCAACCACAAAAAGAAGTAGGCGTAAAATATACCAGGTTTACAGTAATAGCACACTCCTTATGACTTTCAAAGGACTCTCGAGGACATTCAAGCACACAGGGGCTTTCCCCACCCTAGGAGTATGATAAGAAAAGAAAGGAAATGAGAGTGAAAATGTTTGATCCATTTAAGAGGGCTTTTTGTATTTCTGTCATCCACTTACAAGCTCGTCACATCTTGATCGACGCCATGAGGTAAAGCAGGAACCGGGTATTGAGTAAGGTGCCACTTTACTGCTTGACAGTCCAGGCTAGAGGCTCTCAAATACTGGACTATCAATTTTCCATTTTTTTCTGAAGACAACACATAATGTTGGCCTTTCCTAATCTACAATAAAATTTAAACTGAACACAATCATCCGTTTTCTATATCAACTAGCCAGAGCCAACAGTGAATAGCAGAGTATAAAGAGCCAGTTTAGAGAGGACATTGAAACCAACACACGTTCTTACAATGTGGGAGGAAAGCAAAGAAAAGCATGAGAATCTGCAGCCATTTCAGTCAGCAATGGGTGCAAAGCTGGAAATGACCCTGCATAGGACACCAGTGCTGCACAAGGCAACTTATGATTTCATCAAGAGCTCCATGTAATTGGGATGCCAGTGCAGTCTTTCAAACAAAAGATACACTTTTAATGCTTCTAAGAATAAATAACTGGTGTGGCCGGGTGCAGGAATTACAGGTCACAGTGCAAAGGAATAGTTGGAACAGCAACTGAGTCATCCTTTTTAATAACTGCACCTCCAAAACAAAATCACGCCTCTCGGGCACAATAGCAAAGTAACAGGCTCTTGGCCGTTGAAATAAGGGTCGTTCACTGGACCTCCATCTGGCGGGATGCACTTAGTGGAAATGGCACCTTCTTCCAGGCAGCCGGGTTTCATAGAATGCAGGGGGCAGGGCCAACTGCCCTCATTGGGTAGTTTCTTGGTACTGCAGGGAGAAAAGGAGAGGAGAATGTCAGAGACAGTGCCCCTTCTCACCTCAGGCAGGTTATCATATACCTCGCTCAGACCCCTGAGGAGATCCTCCAACGTGCATGTGTGACACTGGTGATTTAGTTTGCTGTAACACAGAAGCAGCTGAATGAGCCTGTATTGGATTGGCATCCCATTGCAGCTTGTGCCTGATGAAGCTGGGGTAGATGCTAGCTCTTGAGATACCTTTGAATATCAAAGGTGGGTTTTAAAATGAACTTTGATGATATTGACAAAGAGCGTGGGTGTGACACAGTGTCAGAGCATGTGAACCATGTAGCACTGCTACCGTGGGGAGAACTTCACTTCCCAGCAGCCCAAGGGGATTACCCACATAGGATGATGGGAATGGAAGTAGGGGCTGCTGGGGACGAAAGAGGCCAGCGGGAAAGATTTAAAGGGGGGCCTGATGGAGCAAAAGGAGATCGGTGTTTTGTGTATCCTGTCCAACATGTTGTCTAAAAAGTCAACTGTGCCCTGAATCGTTTCACGTTAGATGAATGGACTGTCTTCTGCCTTCCTGTCGTATTATAGTGGTGGATTAATTGTCGTGCATCTTCAAAAGGAGCGCTCCTGGAAATCTCACCCTCGCCGCTCAGGACTACCGGTAGGATTGTTTCATTCATTTTCTACGGAAGCTGTTCTCGGGATTCTCATCTTCACACCAAATCATTTCACCTTCTCTTGATATATTGGATGGTATAAGAACATTGTCTTGAGTGTTTATTGTACATCGTCGTAAGAGGACTGGGGTGGGATTATTTAGCATGTAGTTATACGTATTTTGTTATCGGTTGTTTTTTGCCTCTGCTTGTGAGTGCGGGTCGGGCCAAGGCTGAGTGCGTCCCTGGAATCTCCACCAAAATAATAAATAAATCACCATCTCTTCGACGGTGTGAATCTTAGCGGCACCGGACCACTACAACCAAAAACTTATTTTAACATCTGAGCTGGTATTACTTTAATCAGATATGAAGAATAAACAGGCAGCCAAATAATGTAGTTCCAAACAGATTTGAACAATTAACATTCACCAAGCAGTTCCACAACAAGTTCAGGAAAAATCGTAAGAGGACATAAATCATTCTTAACCGTGCATACTATACATTCTATACAGAGATGTTCTTCTGGATAAGCCTCTAGCTCAGTACAAACACATTCACTTGTCTGAATTTTTAGCTCTTATTTATATGTCGGTTCCAGGTGAATGAAGTCATTCTAAGCAAATTTCAAGTCTGTTACACCCAGTAAGGTCTGCTATTAAATGTATGCATGTAGTGTGTATGCATTTTCCATATACTGTGTGTATGAGTGTATCAATTTAGATGTGTGCACAGTGTATTCATTTCAGTAGAGTGTGTATCCTATTCAGAATGAATGAAGTCCTGAGCAGCACCTCATTAGAACATTCTAGACCAGTGTTTCCCAAGCTATTTTTCTGTAGTGTACACTTTTTGTAATCAAAAACATCCCAAGGCACACCATCATTTTACTACCCACAAACACATTATTGTATCTCATACACATACTGAACTGTCTGAAGGGGCAAGACTACCAGAGAAGACTGTAAAAAAGCAGCTCCGAAATCAGAGCACTTTGACATTTACGTCAGACACAGCATTTAGTGAGCACTTTAGTGGCATCTCCCAGCTGCTTAGTCTCTTTGCCTGCCCTTCTCTGCCTCAGAAGCAACTCATATTCCCATTCAACACCATCCCTTTGAGGTTCACACACCCAGGCCAATGGACTCCAGCAGCCGAAGACGTGTCCAAAGTGCTCTAACATAGCGATCGTGGAGCTGCTTTTGTGCCAGCTTCTCCTGGTGGTCCTGTCTCCGTTAGACAGGTCTCAATCATTTGCAGAGCCTGTTCCTTTCAGGTTAAGACACAAGTGTGCTACACTACTATTTCCACTGCATACCTGGGTAGCTCTCTCGATGCACCACTATGCTGCAAAACACTGGTTGAAAAACAATAATATAGATGAGAACAGGCCATTCAGTCCAACAGAGCTCACCAGTCTTAGCCACTTAATTCTTCCAAAATAACATCAAGTCGAGCTTTGAAGGTTTCTAAAGTTCTACTGTCTACCACACTACTTGATAACTTCTTCCAAGTGTCTATGGTTCTTTGTGTAAAGAAAAAACGTAATGTTTGTGAGAAATTTGCTCTTAACAAGTTTTTAACTGTGTCCCCGTGTTCTTGATGAACTCATTTGTGATGGATTGCCGGCTTTTTATTCCGGCCCTCACCCCCAGGCCGCCAGGAGGAGCTCTCCCGACAGCATGATCGTGCCCAGAGTTCCAGCAGGGCCTCATGGACTATGTAGTGTTTATACACAGCCCTGCTGGATACCTTGGGGGCCACGGGGAGTTGCTGTAGGGGGGCTCGCGGACTCTTATGTGCCCTATAACCCGGGAGTACGTCACGGTCACATGACAGGAAGGAACGACGTGCTCCCGGGTTGAAGAAAAGGACTGTTTACCCTGACCCGGAAGGGATAAGGAACTGTGGACTGATTGGACAGGAACACCTCCGGGTCAGGGTGTATAAAAGGATTGTGGGAAAGCCCAGACATTGAGCTGAGCTGGGAGGTAGGAGGGCGAAGTGTCTGGGCGAGGAGGATTGGTTTGTAAAAGAGTTTCTTGTGGTTTATATGAGTGTGGAGTGGAGGGTGCTTTGTGCACGTCAAGACAAAATAAAAGAGTCTTATACTTTTATCCAGTGTCTGGAGTGGTACCTGAGGGTGTTAGAGGTGGCTCCACGCCTCTACTGCTACACATTTTAAAGTAACAGTCTTGATCCACTGTACATTTAATTCCCTTCATTATTGTAAACACGTCAATCATGTCTCCTCTTAATCTTTGTCTTAAACTAAAAAGGCTCAGTTCTTTTAATCTTCCTTCATAATTCATACCATGTAGCCCTGAAGTCAGCCTAGTCACTCTTCTTTGGACTTTTTCCAGTGCTGCTATGTCCTTTTTTGTAGCCTGAAGACCATAACTGCACACAGTACTCCATGATGAGGCCTCACCAGTGCATTATAAAGCTTGACCATAACCTCCTTGGACTTGTACTCCACACATCAAGGCGCTACGTAACTTAACATTCTGTTAGCCTTCTAAATGACTTCGGAACACTGTCTCAACTCATAAAAGCTGACACTCGCCTTTAGCAAACTGCCTCTTTTAAGCTTCAACTGTTTGGTTGCAGAGCGCACACCAGCAGCCACAATCCAAAACCTTAGCAATGATTTAAACAAACACGAGAGACATTAGGTGAAGGCCAGCAGAGCACAGCAACTAACGAACAAATCAAAAACTAAGAAGAAGTATATGAAGCACTTGGACAACACGGCTTTCACGTCTCCTCCTGTTGTGGCACAGAACACTAGAACCTTTCTCAAGGTTAGTGCTGGTCGAAGTGCATTTGAGGCCCTTGGTGGTGCAGGGAATGGTGCCCCTTAGTGTCCATAGTGAGTAGTTAGACTTCTACAACCAGGGTCCTCCTTGGTGTCCAGCACTGTGTAGATACTGCAGAATTTATGGAGCGCACCCAATTATCTTTCATAAATGGTACACACACAGTATTACTAGACTTTGATGACGTGGGAGAGGCCCCCATGTGTGTCCAGAGCGTGTTCCTCTTCAGTTACATAATTGGTACCCTTCTGGAACATAACGTGGACTTTATGGGGTACGCATCCATTAACTTTCATAAATGCTGCTTCTAATGGATTAACCAGCTCAAGTGAGAAAGTAATAATGTTGATGATAAAATCAATTTTACTAAAACTGTTTATTACATGTGTTAATCCCATAAAATATTTAGAACTTTGGTTACACCAAAAAATAAACACTGACAGCAAGGTTCAATATTATAGAAAACATGGCTTACAGTTGGTAATTAATACAAGGTTGTTTCCTCACTACTACACATCAACTCTTATCTAGAACTATAAGAGAAACAATTGCTCTCTCTCTTTCTTATGAACAAAGGCTAAAAAGATACGCTGGTAATCTGTCAAATATTAACAATCATCTTTTTAGAATTTGTGCAGTGAAATGCAGTGCTATAACTTTTCCTAAAAGAAAAATCAGTAAGAACCTCACAATATTTTAAACCAGTTTCAAGGCAGGAAGCAGTGTTAAATTTTATACATTTTCATCCTTTGACCTCTGAAACATATACAGTACCAATACTGTAAATATAGTGACCATCAGGGAGTGTAATAGAACCCCAAACTCCAGACACAACAATGTAGACATAAGGTTCAAAAGACCTTTTAAATGCCTTTTCAAATGCCTTGTACAAGATTCATCTTGAATTTTACAATCAGCAGCACAGTTACAATCCTCTTCCTCCACTCTCCTTCTGGAAAGCCTCGTCCACCAGCTCCAAACTCTTACTGCCGTTCCTAGGTGCAGCGGCTTCTTTTATAGAGAACCTGGGAGTACTTCCAGCAGTATTGGGTTGGACAACAGAAGTATGTCCAGGTCAAGCAGAAGTCCCACAAAACAGGGAGGTCTTTTCCCCGGCAGTGCCCCCTGGTGGCAACAAGGACCCAGACAGGGTTGCTTCTCCAAATTACAAGTCCCACGCAGTCTTGTGGGTATCCAAACTGGTAGAACACTCCCACCTCTCATGTTAGGAGAGAAATTGTTCCTGATATACACAATCCCTAAGCCTCTTCCAAATTAAAACTGGGAATCATCCCAGCCGGGTTGCACTTCCATCCATTATGGCCCAGTCGGAACACCTGTCCGTTCACTACAGCATCTATGATATTTATACAGAATATATACATATACAGTAATACATGCATTTATACATTACATACCTCTGGTATCTACTAAAGCTTAATGGTAAAACTACAAGGGAAGCATGGCCACTTTAACTTTTAACGTCCTCCTGTCTTTCCAGTCTTCTACAATTCACATTACTCAAATTCATCTACAAAAGATCTTAAAAACTTGCACAGTTTCAAAACAAAACAAAACTGCTCATCTTATTCCCATTGTGCCATTTTGTACTCAAACAACTCAGTCTTTTTAGCCCTACTCATCTTCCTTTTAAAGGATTTCTTTGTCTATAATTTGCTGTTGAGCACATGTGATCTCACTTTACAAACCTGATGCCCATTTCCTCTTATTAATGCTCTATGCCTACATTACCAGTTAATGTCACTTATGTCACTCTCGCCCATAAGCAGGATGACTCATTTCAGGTAACACAGTCTGCCCGTAAATTAAAGATCTTAAATAATCCAAACAGGAATACAGGTAAGCTTTATTTTGGGTTATAAAAACTTGTCAACGATATATAAGAGGTTGCTCAGCTTTCACAATGATAGCAAAGGAAGATGCAATTAGGAAACATGGAGAGCCAAAAAGAGAAATCTTATTGGAAAAGCACTTCTTTATTAACAGCTAGGGATGCAAGTACTAGCCTATCACATCAGATAAAGTTCTTGAAAGCAAACACAGTTAGAGAGAACCCCATGAACAGTTAATAATGTCATACAGTCCCGATCCAGAGAGTCTTGTCTGGCACAGGAGGGACCAACTTGCACTTGCTCTGAAGCTACCATGGGTGTACTGGGTGGGCAGGTCAGGGCTCAGGAGTGCAACAGAGGGCAACAGATGTCACTGTGGCTTGATGGTCATGATATTCTGTGGAATTACCCCCAGCATCTGAAGTAGTAGTAACTATGACTAGAAGCATCATCTATATGTTACACCGATCCCTCTCCCTCTTGGACAGAGACAGTGGTGCTGTAAGAATTATGTATCTAGACTTCTCTAGCGCCTTCAACACAATCCAACCTCTGCTCCTTAGGGACAAGCTGACAGAGATGGGTGTAGATTCATACCTGGTGGCATGGATCATGGACTATCTTAAAGACAGACCTCAGTATGCGCGTCTTGGGAACTGCACGTCTGACATTGTGGTCAGCAACACAGGAGCACCACAGGGGACTGTACTTTCTCCGGTCCTGTTCAGCCTATATACATCGGACTTCCAATACAACTCGGAGTCCTGCCACGTGCAAAAGTTCTCTGACAACACTGCTATCATGGGCTGCATCAGGAGTGGGCAGGAGGAGGAGTATAAGGACCTAATCAAGGACTTTGTTAAATGATGTGACTCAAACCACCTACACCCGAACACCAGCAAAACCAAGGAGCTGGTGGTGGATTTTAGGACGCCCAGACCCCTCATGGACCCAGTGATCATCAGAGGTGACTGTGTGCAGATGGTGCAGACCTATAAATACCTGGGAGTGCAGCTGGATGATAAATTGGACTGGACTGCCAATACTGATGCTCTGTGTAAGAAAGGACAGAGCCGGTTATACTTCCTTAGAAGGCTGGCGTCCTTCAACATCTGCAATAAGATGCTACAGATGTTCTATCAGACGGTTGTGGTGAGCACCCTCTTCTATGCGGTGGTGTCCTGGGGAGGCAGCATTAAGAAGAAAGACGCTTCACGCCTGGACAAACTGGAGAGGAAGGCAGGCTCTATTGTTGGCATGGAGCTGGACAGTTTGACATCTGTGGCAGAGCGACGGGCACTAAGCAGGCTCCTATCAATTATGGAGAATCCACTGCATCCACTAAACAGTGTCATCTCCAGACAGAAGAGCAGCTTCAGCGACAGACTGCTGTCACTGTCCTGCTCCACTGACAGACTGAGGAGATCGTTCCTCCCCCACACTATGCGACTCTTCAATTCCACCCGGGGGGGGTAAATGTTAACATTATACAATGTTATTGTCTGTTTTTACCTGCATTGTTAACAATCTTTAATTTAATATTGTTTTTTGTATCAGTATGCTGCTGTTGGAGTATGTGAATTTCCCCTTGGGATTAATAAAGTATCTATCATTCTATCTATCTATCTAGAAGTTGACAAGCAACTTTTAAAAGAGCCGAACAGTTTGACAAAACATGAATATTTGTGGAAATAAACTCCCGATGGAATTTAAAGACTTCTCCATATTTGGGGTAGTCAGGAGACAGGAGCCTTTTAGGTACAATTGTTTATCATGCTGCAGTCACCTGAAGGGCTTCTACTAAACCTTAGTCCACACTAACACAAATGCATTTGAAAACATAAAAAAATGTTAAGTTAGTGACACTAAACTTTGATTTCAGGACCACACAATATCATCATGTGCCAGGGTAATCTACTGGGACCACCACACAGGCAGAGCCCACCTACTTTTTTATTTCCAATTTAACCCCTCTGAACTGCATGCTGAGAAGTGGAAAAGTGAGGGGGTGGCTGGTCCAGAAGATGCCTGTTTGTTCATGAAAACGCAGCCAGGAGTGACAAAGAAACACAGGAAAACGTCAAAGCTAACGTGCCAAGTTGTGAACAGAAAGGTGTTGATTACCAAGAGACATACTGTCACAAAACTTAAAAGTGAAACTGACAACATAGCTGAAAAACAAATTGCTATGAATCAAGAGGTATACTAAGCTTGCCTCACAATTACATGCAACAAAAGCTACTGTGTTTTCACTCGGGACAATCAATGACGAATCAGCTCTGGCCTCCTGTTGGAAATCACCACATTCTCTTTATGTGACATCTGGGATCAGTATTGCCTATAGGCATCAGTTGGCAGATATAGTACAGCAAAATATATCTGGTCATCCAAATGTGTGGGAGCCACATATTCAATTACCTTTTCTGCAGTCAGATCAGGCACACAATACGAGTATACCTCAAAGGAATAGGGAAAGGGTGGAGGGTGGAAGGACGTCAGAGATGTTTTTGTTTTACTGTTCCTTTTTAACATAGCCTCATAAACATTATCTTATTTGTGTAATTGTTACTGTATGGTTTTATTTAGTTGGTTGTCAATAAACAGTTGAGCACAAAAAAGTGGCATATTATCACCACAATCTAGACATAAAACCCTACAATAATCAAAAGGCATATTACCACCAAAATCTAGAAAAGAATCCATTAATATAGTCGAACTGGGAAGTACTGTGAGTAAATAATTAAAAGCCATGCTGTCTCTAAAATTTAGACATGAGGCCTTTAACAAACTTGAAGCGAGAATTGGTATGAATCAGGACTCAAAAGATGTTCGCATTGAAGGTGGATCCAGAATCTTGGATGCTGCACAGAATGCAGCATGGAGTTTTATGGCATAGCATTGGTGATGTGGTGCTTAATGACTTTGGGGAGAAGGTGCCTAGCACTGTTTCAATAAACCCTGACAACATATTAAAGGGGGAAGAGTAGATGATGTTCGTAAAAGATTTTCCCCAAGTCTACCAAACACCTAAATAGGCCATTACTCAGTGTTCTTTTCTATGCAAGGAAGATGTTCGTTAAACTTTAATTGGCTGGCCTCCACAAAACACAGCTGATCCATCCTTCATGCATATAATGGAGCCTTGCAAACAATAAAGGAAATGGTGTCTTAGACTAAGATGAAGAGAAGTGCTAAGGAAGTTTGATTTCAGTGTGGGACCTTTGAAGGGTTCAGGAAACCTTGTAGGGTATGCCAGAGAGATTCAAGACTTTCGTTTGTATGTGCAGAGAAGATACAGAGGATGCCAGAGAAAGTTTAAATGTACAGTATGTGTTTTTTTGATCAAATGTAAATTAAAGTTATCACACATATGTGCATGTGATGATAATAATAATATTGTATTTATATATATATTTTCCTGTGGTGGGCTGGCGCCCTGCCCAGGGTTTGTTTCCTGCCTTGCGCCTCGTGTTGGCTAGGATTGGCTTCAGCAGACCCTCGTGACCTTGTAGTTAGGATATAGCAGGTTGAATGGATGGATGGATACATATTTCCCATGCTCAAGGTAAGGGGCCAAAAGTTTTAAATAAAAGTCTTTGAATTATTAATTATGTTAAAATATTGCATTGCATCATGTATCGTCATAGTAGTAACTATGTTTAATACAAAACAATAAAAAAATAACAACAAATGTGAACCTTGTACAAAACATGGCTCACCTCATACTTTTCCCTGAAACCTGAACACCATTTTTATCATGGCGTCAGTGATTGCTGTCATGCACTTCAGCATCATCACTGTAAATAAAGACTAGCCCTGCTGAATGCCTGGGGCGCCGTTAGACCGTTCCTCTCAAAGTCTCCGCCCCCTTTCTGGAATCCTTCCAAGGCTTGTCCCTACTGGGCAGGCTGCTGTCACTCAAGTATCAAGTCCCGACCAGAAGCACAGAGTTCACTGGTTGTTGCCTTCCTGCCATGTTTGTGGACTGCTATATGCTGAGCTGACACGATTCTTTGCTTTACAGTATATTAAATATAGTGTACAACAGTCTGCCACATTTGAGACGAAGCTGGGACTGTGAATAGAGCTGCATTTAGAAAGGAATTGGAGGTTTATATTATTAGGACTATCATGTGTACAGACTATCATGAAATTCTTATTTGCATGTGCTAATCAACATACAACACATTTCCTCTCTCTGGCTCCATGATCCACAAATTTAAAAGCTTTACCAAAAATATATATTTCCATTATACATGTAGGGTTTAACTGCTACAAAATGAACTATTAAATTCTAAAAAAAAAAGAAAAAAACATTCTGTAAAGGGCTGTGAAATCTGACTGTGGAACCAAAGCTTGAAGCTGTCAGGCAATGTGGTCAAGTGGCTAAAGAGTTAAAGGTTATGTGGTCAGTCACAAACCACCGTGTCACTGTGAGAAAGTGAACAAGTCATGTAACTTTCTCTTGCCCAACCTGAACAAATGTTGCCTGCATCTGTGTGTAATAAGTCAATAATAAGTCAACTGTGATCTAAATGGACAAAAAGGGCTGCAGAATTTGTTTTTCATTTGTTACGCTGATGGAGCAGAAGGTTAGTTCAAGAGCATTCCATGCAAGTCCAGAACCAGCTGTTGACAGGACATTCATTCAAAAATAACAATACATCTATTTATATAACACATTTCTGTTATGAACTGCCCATGCCATAAAATTCACTAAAAAAAACCCACAATCAACCTTGCTCAAGAAGAAGGTTTGGTGGCCTACAGGGGCCACAATGGACCCGACTGAACCATAAAAACCCAAAAAAATTCTTTAAAAAAAAAAAAAAAAACTTTCAAGAATTTATTAACAAATTATTCAAAAATAAACAAATGTGACCTTGCTCCCCAAACACTATCAAACCATACAGTCATTGGTTCAAAAGGAAAGATTTTTTTATTCAAACAAAATACCTTCTACAGGTTTTTAGCACCTGATATATCAGTCATAATTTTGTTTCTTTTCTTTCCTTTCCTTTTCCAGCTCCACTCTCCTCCAGGCAAGCCTCCCTCCTGACACTGACTTTTAAACATGAACCCTGAAGTACTTCCGGTGCAACAGGATTGCCACCTTCAAGCACTTCCAGGTCTGATAGAACTACTCCATAATAGGTAAGCCTACTCCCACCAGCTCCCCCTAGCAGCACCCTAACAGATCCACCCAGAAAAACAACTCCCATGCAGCTCTGCGGATGTCCAAACAGGAGCCATACCAGAGGAACACTGCCACTCAGTATACTGGGGGAACACAAAGCCTCGGGAGGCAGTCACCTTCTGTCCTACCCTCATAATGGCCTCCCTATCTAGGAAAGTTACCACTAACCAACCCAGTCCGTCCATGTCCTTCTTTTATAATGGCTTTGTGGCTGGTGTGCCAGTCAACATATGTCTTCTATGACACAAACCAAGAACAAATGGAGCCAGAACATGTTGGCCTACATGAGGCAGGCCAAAAGCTAACTAAGTCAGTCCACATTTCAAATATCCAAAGTCAAAAATGAAAGCAAAAAGTTCAAAAAATCAAACTGAACGAAAGCAAGGGTACCTATAAAAGTTGAAAACCAACAATGAGCTGAACAAACGTGAGCAAAGACCAGTGTCCCAGCTCTGATCCTGATGATTTGCCAAAATGATATGTAGATGTGGTCCCACAGCATAGCACAGGTGAGATGACGATTTTCTGTTAGGGAAAACAAGACGAGGAAATTACTTTCCGTTGGGGAAGACTGTGGTGATACATGTTGGTGGTCCGTGGAAGTGTGCAGATTTTGTAAAAATAAAAAGTTTTCGTGGGTGTAGGTAAATGAGGGTGGGAAGCCAAGTGGCCCCAGAATTTTAAATGAGGGTTAGGGTTAGCGGTTCACATTTGCATGTGAAGGTGTGATCAGCCTGGAAAGTTTCCTCATTGACATTCCTTGGGTCATTAAGCAGAGCTTACCTGCATCTACAGAGGATCTAAAGAGCTTGAGTAGAATGGACAAAGGGAGAGAAAAGAAGAGTCTGTTTCATGGCAGAGGCAGTGCTATACAGACAGGCAATTTGGGATGATGTCTGGGGTTCAAGGTTCAAGGTTGCTTTATTTAGTCATATTTACACAAGAAAACATGAAATTTGCCTTCTCAGTTGCATCTAATAACAAGACAGAAAGAAACAAATCAAGCAGAGACAAGGAAGGTTAAGGTAAGGCAATTTGACCAAACTCATTGTGTAGGGTCGTTCCTGTTGAGTGTTAGGGAGCAGGTGTGACCCAAAAGCTCTAGGAGATCCCACAGAATGCTGAGAGATGGTGGAGGGAGAAGGGAGCAAGACACACAGTGTCCCCCTGGATGCCAAGGGATGGCAGTGGGGACACAAGTCAATTAATTGGTTGACCATGCTTACAGGAAGACATGTCCTCTTAATGAGCAGATTGTTGAGGTTGAACAGATGAGACGTCACTTTAGATGGAGGCTCCAGGGCTTGTGGTTCCTTTTAATAGATACAGCCTGACTGTGTTTTAACCTTTGATTTTACTCTATTTCTTGAATTATTTATGTATTGAACATAAACTCCATGAACGCTGTTATTCATTGGAGTATTTATTTAGCATGGAAAAGACTTTGTTTTTGGGCATTGCTTTATTGGAAAATAAAAAGCACTTTGCATATTTGCACCAGTCTTATTATTGTGTGGCCTCATTCTCCATAGTCCATCTTGATCCAGCAGTATTGATGTTGGTAATACAAGAGGTGAAGATACCAGCTATGGGCAATCCAGGCATTACAAAGACAAGATGAGGAGACCATTTACTATTGGAGGAAGACATGCCAAGGAGACTATTCCTTGACTGAAAGTAACTGAGTGAAGAGACCATCTGGGTTGTAACAAATGACCTGAGAGGTGAGTTGGGCAATGTTACTGTATATCCCCCTTAGTTGTTGGTCATTTTTTTGATTTTCTGGACCCTGTGGAAGTCAGTGGCCAAGACAAAAAAAAAAAATCAGTCATTCCATGATCTCGGTCAGACAGGAAAAATCAGATACTGGTTATAGCATACATTGTGGTGGGTGGTCCAAAAAGGTGTTGCTAAGGACTGGAATTGTTTGCTCAATAAATACAGCTGCAAATAGTAGAGCTTGTGGATCATTGGAGGTGGTGGAAAATACAAAGATCTGCAACTAACTGGAGATGGTAATATACGTTGAAGTTTGCAGCTCAGTTAAATTGGCAATATATTTTGGAGTAGGTGGCTCGATGAATGTGACAACAAGCACTGAAGTGGGTAGTTCAAAGGAGGTAGAAGGAATCATTGAAGTCTTGAGTGTGATAAATGGAGACTTAAAAGGAACGACTGGAGTCATGTGTGCAATTATTTGATCTTTGCTTTGGTTAGCATTATTCATTACTGGACTGTATATAAATAAAAACACTAGAAAACACGTAGACCTCTGGTTCTTCTAAAGTCAAGTTGGCAGTCCCAGCAGTTTGTGAGTACCAGTAGGTTGCCATGCCACATGTGCTTGATGAGCAATGGTTGCCGAAGCTGTCATTCTTCTTGTTTCTATCACATAATTGGCTTTTTGCTTCACTCTTTGTAGATGTTGGTGCTCTTCTTTACTGTATCTTTCTACCATGTAACGTTCACAATCAGTTTGCCAATGTAGTTAAGTGTTAGAAAGGCACACATTCTGATAACTTTGCAGAGGTTGCTGCTAGCCACATTTTGTTTCTTCACCAGCTTGTATCACGTCATAAACTTTCAATTAAAACTACCCCAGTGGTTGGCAATTAATTAAATGAACTGTTATGTAAACAAAATGCCAATGGTCTTTTTTATCATAAAATACATATCATCATCCTCTAGATTATTAATTCTGCCCAAAAAGGAGGATATGGCCAAAATCTTATCCAATATACAGAATACAAGGACCATCACAAAAACAATAACAACAAAAGTAAAAGAAAATATGAAATGCTTACATACAAGATAATGTTAGATAAAAAATGATACAATACAGAAAGAAAGAAAGCAAATACATATCCATTAACAAATTTTTCAAAATAATATTTAAGAGACAAAAAAGATGAAATAAAAGGAAAAGACACTTGAGCCAGGGATGATGAAACTCTGACCATAGCACAATAATTTCATAACACTGTAATAATAATAATAATATTATGTAAAAAGTTCTTAAACCCATTACCTATTTATTATGTAAGAAATAAGGGAATGTAGTCATTAGTTTATTTTTTAACACTAGCTATGGCCAAATGATAACAGAGGAAGGGAAAACAAAAACTCCAGGAACCCAAATCTTGGAGAAAATAAACCTGTGGATTTCCATGGTCTTCAGTAGCTCAGGCATTTGAAGTTCTGCAGATTAAGGCCAAAGGGCCTATCGTAAAATGTAATGGCATGTGTAGTAACATGACTATCCCTTGTGTGCTGCCTAATCAGATGCTCTCTATTGGTAGTGTTGTAACACTGAGACAAAAACATGCAAAGAGTGAGTAGCTACCAAAGGTCTCACAGAGCACAGAATCTTATTGGCTTACCTTGAATATGATCATCCCAAGTCAGCCAGCTCCCTACTGCTACCTTTGGGATGTGGCCTACACAGGCCTAAAAATGGATAGCTGGCTTTAGAAGTTGAAAATATGTCCTAAAGTCCCAAACTTAACAAAAATTCCTAACAAGGGAGATAAACCATAAAAGCTCTGGCCTGCATAGACAATCCAAACTGAACTCTTTACAAATGAAGAGTTTATTAGCAAAGATAGAAAACTATACCAAAATGGTCAAAAGTGGAAAAATAAGCAAAAAATGAATTAGCCTAAAAAAGGCAATCCATACCAGTCAAGTCCCAGAACACAAGTAAAACCTAATAACAGAAACAAAAACTTCATGAACCACAAATCAGAAGTGAAACAATGCTACCAGAAAGACACCTAACTAACTCAATGATCTGCTCTGACTCAAAGCATAGCCAGAGGGAGGTCCCAGCAGCAGTGATGTCAGGGTGGCCCCGCCTCCTGGGGTCCCAGCCACTCTCCAGTGACAGTGTGGCATAGTGGTTAAGACTTTGGACTTCAAACTGAGGTTTTGGGTTCAAATCCTGATACTGCCACTGTGTGACCTGAGCAAATCACTTCACCTGCCTGTGCTCCAAATGGGAAAAAACAAAAGAAATGGAACCAATTGTATGTGTTGACTTGGATAAAAGTATCAGCCATATAAGTAAATGCAAAACATAAGAACATTTAAAGCAATCCAAAAATACAAAATCATAACAGAATATATATATTAAAAACAACAATTAAACAGAATTGCACATAAACCCAAGTTGACACATAACAGATATATCATCATATATCCATTCATTGCACAAAACCATTTCATTCCTGTTAAGGTCACAAGGAGTTTATCAGATGTCAAGTGAGTCACAGTACTAATTAAGTTTTAAAGGTAAGTTTGTATTTGTTTTAATATTCACACAATTAATGAAATTAAATTAGCCAACATGAGAACACAATTCATCCATTTTCTGTACTTATCCCTTCCAGGGGTGCAGAAAGCAATTCCAGCATCAGTGACTACAAGGCAGAGACCACCTTGGATGGGGTGCCAGTCCACTGTGGGGTGCATACTCAGTTTATAGTGGCCATTTAGCTCACCACAAAAAGTTTATATTGGCCAGGTAGCCAACCACACTCAATTTATATTTGCCAGTTAGCCCATCACAGTCAGTTTATAGTGGTCAGTTAGCCCATCACCCTCAGTTTATAGTTGCCAGTTTGCCCATCTCACTCTGTTTATAGTTGCCAGTTTACCCACCACACTCAGTTTATAGTTGCCAGTTTTCCCATCTCACTCAGTTTATAGTTGCCAGTTAGCCAACCACACTCAATTTATATTTGCCAGTTTGCCAGTTACACTCCGTTTATAGTTGCCAGTTTACCCACCACATTCAGTTTATAGTTGCCAGTTTACCCATCTCATTCTGTTTATAGTTGCCAGTTAGTCAATAGCCCACCACACTCAGTTTATAGTGGCCAGTTAGCCCATCACCTTCAGTTTATAGTTGCCAGTTTGCCCATCTCACTCTGTTTATAGTTGCCAGTTAGCCAACCACACTCAATTTATATTTGCCAGTTTGCCAGTTACACTCCGTTTATAGTTGCCAGTGAGCCCACCACATTCAGTTTATAGTTGCCAGTTTACCCATCTCATTCTGTTTATAGTTGCCAGTTAGTCAATAGCCCACCACACTCAGTTTATAGTGGCCAGTTAGCCCATCACCCTCAGTTTATAGTTGCCAGTTTGCCCATCTCACTCTGTTTATAGTTGCCAGTTAGCCAACCACACTCAATTTATATTTGCCAGTTTGCCAGTTACACTCCGTTTATAGTTGCCAGTGAGCCCACCACACTCAGTTTATAGTGGCCAGTTAGCCCATCACCCTCAGTTTATAGTTGCCAGTTAGCCCATCACACTCAGTTTATAGTTGCCAGTTTGCCCATCTCACTCTGTTTATAGTTGCCAGTTTGCCCACCACACTCAGTTTATAGTGGCCAGTTAGCCTATCACCCTCAGTTTATAGTTGCCAGTTAGCCCATCACCCTCAGTTTATAGTTGCCAGTTAGCCCATCACACCCAGTTTATAGTTGCCAGTTTGCCCATCTCACTCTGTTTATAGTTGCCAGTTTGCCCACCACACTCAGTTTATAGTGGCCAGTTAGCCCACCACACTCCCTCACTTTGGGCCAATTTGTATTGCCAGCTAATGTAAAGACAAGCTGGGCAGACAAGCAAGACTCATATTCGGTCTCCAGGAGTTGAGAGTTGCTAACCACTGCACCCAAGTGAGAATAACATAACATCAGATTCATTTCTACAAGAGGCTGGTGCCTATTCTGGCAGCATCCCACTGAAAGCAGGACCCAATGCTGGATGATTGCAGCCCCACATTCATGCTTACATTGAGTCAGAACAGAATGATTAATGAATCTTACATACCCATCTTTGGGACATGAGAAGAAAAACAGAGTAGCAGCAGAAAAACTCACACAAACGTACAGATGGCAACAGGGTATAGAATTCAAAGCAAGGACAAAGGATCTGTGAGGAGCAACTTTGCAACTCCTTGTAACAATACCTTTCTAGCAGAAAAGGTTAACAGTGTGCAAAATTCCAGTAACTTTATACTGGGAACATACCACGATTGTTTACAATAAAATGGAAGCTGGAAGTTGGAGTGGTGGCTTTGAGGCTAGGGATCTGCACTGGCAATCAGAAGGTTGCTGGTTCGAATCCCGTAAAATGCCAAAAGGGACTCTGCTCTGTTGGGCCCTTGAGCAATGCCCTTAACCTGCAATAGCTATGCGCTTTGAGTAGTGAGAAAAGCACTATATAAATGCAAAAAATTATTATTATTAATTATTATTATTGACCACCAGAGGCATTTTAGACCTCTGCTCTTCACTTTCAGCACACTCATCTGAAGTCAGAGGTCCATGCATACTTTCACTGTGTAAGCCTGAGGTGTACTAAAGTGGACCCTTTCTGACTTTGCTGTTGGTTTTTTCTGTGCAGTGCACTGTGTCCCAGCAAGTTAAGTGATTTGCTCAGGGTCACCCAGAGAGCTGGACTGGGAACTGGATCAGTGCTTTCAAAGCTATGAGATGTTTCAAGACTCCACCTGAGGCAGAAAGTGCTCATTCAAATCTGAACATAAAAATGTTTCACAATAACCATTTGAACTGTCTTGTGTTGATGTTCTGTAAGTTTTCTGTTCTGTAAGTTTTCTAACACACACTGTTCTGTTCCAGTCATCTTGCAATCTCTTTGTAATATTGTACATTGTCTTACGTGCTCTATACAGACCCATTGGCTGGTTGATATATTAATTACTCTTTTTTTACTCTTAAACATGCCACTTTGCACACGGCATAAACAGCAGCAGCGAGCAGTAAGTTGAATGCACGTTCACTGCTCCCATTTCTTTTGCATACAGAACATTAAACGAAAAGAGGAATGCAGCTTACCGAGACGACGAGAAGCCACAAACACCACAAGAGCACCAATTCAGAAGTGAGTATTGACAAGTGTGAAAAAACGCAGACCACTTCTGTTGTCGCACTGCACTGACTCGTTATGCAATGGCAGATTTCTTTTTTTTTTCACTTTGTTCATCCTAGCAATTTGCTGATTTTTTTTTTTGGTGCAAGCAAACTTGACACAGATGCATAGAAATCAGCCTTAGGAAGTCAAAAAGTAAACAGTGAGCAATGAACAAGCCCTTCCTGATAAAAACACAGTAACAAAGAAATATTTTAATTACAGAATTATTTAGGAATAAGAGATTAGATATGTTTTAATGAAAGTTTTCAGTGCTAATCTCAATCAAAATGATAAACCTTCTGGTTATTTGTTCGCAGATCGCACAAAAGCAACTGAACTGTTGCAACTGATCCAACGTAAAATCTTAGGCTACGTTTCAGGTGAACAGAGAGGCAACAAAAAAGCCAGCACTCATGTGGGGATTACAATTCCCATCAGGCAGCAGGAGTTCACTTGTGCTGATGGGAGGGACACCATTATCATCTCACACAAAGTTTTGTACCAGCTAATGTGGGATCTCATCTAAGACTGCAGGTACAGCATTTTCTTAACTAATTTCATTGCCTTACTGGATTACAATTTTCATCTTGTCATTTTTTTCTCATTGTGGATTGTGTTTAGGTATTGTAGCTGCGTTTTATCAAAGTTTCCAAAATTCTGCAGCTCTAACTCAAAAAATGGGATTCAGCAAAGGCCTGACACTCAGAAATGATTCCACAGACAAAATATCTTCATTTTTAAAAGTTTAGTTAAGTTTCAAAGTAAAACAGTTCACACAAAAAAGAAAATTAAAATAGCAAAAAAAGGGAAAAATTATAGTAAGAAAAATTTAGTTCTAAGCTTAATTTTGTTACATCTTAAATCGTTACTAGTCACTTATAATTTCTGAACCATTTCAAAACGGTCAGAAAACTGTATGCTTATCCCATTTCTAACTTAAAATGGGTTTATCAAGTCCCTCTTTACTGGGACCTGTTCTAAACACAACTAGAGCTTATTATCACACTGTTTCTCATTTATAGCAAGAAGGTTCTATCTCTTACTAACTTATAGGGGGAAAAGACTATACCATTATCTATGACTATGGAAGAAATTATATTCTATTCAAATAAAGCAAACATTAATATGAGTTTAACTTAAAACTTTAACTTTCTAAGATTGGCTCTTACAGGTATGTTGAATTTCCAAAAGTTTTTGCCTGTTGATTTTCATCTGCGCCCTTTTCTGTGAAATGTACAGGTGTAAAAATGGTGTATGGTGTTGCCAAACCTTTAAGCAGTAATGTTTTTCTCTCACCTCTCAAAAATCCTTTCAAAACACCCTTTTTACTGAGTTTCTCGATGGTGAAATTACACCTGAAATGAAGTTTAGTGTCAATTTCACGAAACTGTAAGCAAAAGGAAACTCGGCCCTTTGAAACTTACCTATTAGTATGTGATGTTATATTATACATAATTAGCAGTGTGAGATTCGTGTCACCGGACTAGGACAGTGGCAGCCTGGTCAGTGTTGGTCAGACATGCAGATCACAATTTCACTGCATTGTGTACTTGTGAGAATAACTCTGAATTGAACTGAGGGCATTACTTTTTTATTAAAGCAAAACATTTACAACATTTTGAAATTTTGTAAATGTACACCAGCATATGGTTACTAAGTTGAATGGAGATGAGCTACGATAATATGGAACGAAATGTGATTTTTTTCTGCATTTGTCAAGTCGCTGTCGTTACTAAGTGTAGATGGAGATGAACTACAATGAAATAGAATGAAACATGATTTTTTAGCATATGCCAAATTGCTGTTCAGAATGTAATAGAATGAGAACAACTGAAGACACTGTTAGTAACCTTTACTGTTTTTTTTGGTGGTAGACACTTCTACAAGTCCATTTTATGATGAGTCTTATTAATTTTTGGCCTTGATGTCAATACAGCATCGTGATTTGTAGCTATTTTAAATCAACACTGAATCGAGTTTAGATAATCTTTATAACATAATCGAATACCACCACTGGTACCCTCTCCTATAATTTTAAAAAGACCTGCAGCAATGTTTATGAGCCCTGGCACCCCCTGTGATGCCCTGGGTGCCAGCAGCCTTGGTTTCTTCCATTTTCTTGTGTGTTTATTAACAGCAATAGAAACAGTGTGCAAAAATTTGGTGGAGTTCAAAGGTCCAATAAATAATCCATAAAATATTTTGGTGAAGATAAAAACCAATCAATAAATAGATCCATTGAACAGTTAAAACCCAGACAGGATCATCTCCTCCTTTTTGCTTCCCTCAGTGCTTCCACTCTCACTCGTCTCTCCCCTGCATACCTGCTGACTCTCACAGCAGGGCTGAGATGCAAGTAAATGTGGTCAACCACCTGGCTCTCTGTCATCCCAGCTACCTTGGTCAGTACCTGCTGGGACCTTCCTGCCACCACCCTTCAGTGTCCCCAGGTCTTCAAGAGCCCTGATCGCTCATGCTTTTCATCTCAGCAAGTGTGATCCGTCCCGGAGCGTTGTTCCCTTCTGCGCTGTGGGGCACCCTGACTGCCTCGCCTCCTATCCTCAGCACTGCCTTCAGCCCGATCCTGTTCTCTCCTTTTTCCTCGAGTTTATTTCCCATGTTCTTTCTTTCTGAGCTCTCCCCTTTCATACTGCTCCAACTCTTTTTTATAACCAGTGAATGCAAGTGCACATAACGATTTAATGAGCGATGAACAAACTGACTGCATTTGTGCACATAACGAGCAGTTAGCCAGTTGGCCCATCAAGTTCTCCACAGTCGCTGGGCTTTTCCCTCGCACACCTACACTCACAACATCTGAGCTGCACTATTTTTTTCAGCCTACTTTGATCTGCCATGGACCCTTTACACTCCATACAACACCGTAATTGTCGATAGATTAAACTATTTAACAACGCGTCCAGTTTAGAAAAGTAGAATCGAACATCTCTTCATGAAACTACACAAACCAGGAAACAAAATGAAGTAGTGTTCATGGTCCCAAACCAGAAAGGAGTTTCCACAGTTATGGAATCCAATCATCCACAAAAGAACAAATTCTTGACTCGTGAAAGCAGAGATTATTGATAGTGTAGAAACAGCCCCCGTACACAGACAGACAAACACCAATTGTCCAAAAACACACACATTTAATAATATTCACTGTAATATACAGCACCTCACAATGCTTAAATCAGCTATATCGCTCACAATCCCTTCTTTTCCTCTCTTTTCACAAGTCTTCTGCTGCCTCAACTCCTCCACTCGCAAGCTCTGTCTTCTACAGCCGACTCCGGCACGACTAATGGAGTGAGGCGGCCCCTTATATAACGTCCCAGAAGTGTTCCAGGTGCTTCGCAATGATGTACCAGCGGCACTTCTGCCACACCAAGAATTCCAGGGCTCCACAATACTCCGGGTGTCTCCTGGCGGTGGCCCCAGTGCAGACCAGGGTGGCTGCCTTCTCGTGGTCCAGGGGAGGTATTGTCCCTCTCCCGGTCCTTCCATGTGTCCTGGCTGGACAGGATCCCCAGCTGTTCACCACAATAGTTATTAGAAAGGTGCTGTTGATGATAGATGGGACACTTGCATGTCAACCAGCAATGACAAAAAAACTTTTAAAAAACAAATTACATATCTTTTTTTCTTTCCTTGAACCGTTACATGAATATATCCAAGCAACGCCATGTACTTTTGGTTACTTTAGAATAAATTTAACCCTCACTTGATCGCGCTCAGACAGAACTCTAAGCAAAACTTTCAGAGCGGAACAATTATTTACCCTTCCATTTTCTGAAGTCATTTTTAGGGAGGACAACATATGCCTGAGGCACTGGGTACAATACAGGAGCCAATTATGTACCTGAATGCAGTACCAATCTATTTACAAGGCACACTGAAGACCCCACACAACACTGACTTATAAGGATCATTCGATCTAATCTTCACATTTTTGGGATGTGGGAGCACAAAACACAAAGAGAGAGCTCCACAGAGATGGTATGAAACTGGAGAACTTGGAGCCGTGAGGCAGGAACACAAGCCGAAGTCGTAGTGCCAACTCATCTCCCAACCTACTGGTCCAGCATGCAAGCCTTACAAATGTGGGAATAATAAAGCTTAGAATTTCAAACAAACATATTCAGTTGTTAGGAATGTGTTTGACATCTGTGTAACCCATTTTGTTTTATGCTCAATATTCATTTTTAGTGTTTTCTTAAAAACATTTTATCACTATTTTAAGTTTCCATGGGCACTGCTGTAATGTTTAAAGCACCCGCATTCATTGTCATGTTTCAGATGCCTCTCAGCACATGACATCATGGCATTGCACTTTAAAAAGAGGGCTGCTTGCTCACCGAAGTGTTAGAACTTTAAGACCATTTAATAGAGACAATATGCAGGAGATGTAATTACATAAAAGAAAGAAAACAAAAACCTCTAGGTGAGACTGTTTTGGTTTTGAATTTCCTGCTTTGTTTTGACTTTCAATTCTGGTTAGCAGTTTGGTTTTGGTGAAAGACCTTACAGCACTCTGGGTATCCAACCCCTCTGGGTATCAAACCCTTTCCTGTTCCTGACGATTCTGTGGAGAAAAAAAAATCCATTAAGAGAATCTTTCCTCTCCTCTGCCATGTCGTAAACAAAATCCTGTTTGAGTGGATTTCACTTTCAGCCCAACATGTACTGAACGTAACATCAAAGACCAAGTGACATATTGCATGTGGGTTGGATTTGCAAGCACAAACTTCTCTGTACTCCTAATATATGACAATCCCACAACTACCACGACTACCACGACTGCTGCCACTACAGCTGTTAATTTCTTTGCTGTTGCTTGTGCTGCATTTGTTATGTGCTTGCCAGGTACGTCCCAGCTCACTGCGCCAACAGGGGGCTGAGTACACCAACTTAAATGAGGTCACTAATTGCATTTAACAGGAACACTGAAATTCCTCTTGCATGTTAGATCAGCCGCGAATACATGTTTTATTTCTGATTGCATTTAGCAGTCACACACCATAAATTAAGAATGAATAAAATTTGTAGAACTTATATATAACTGCTCAAAAAAATTAAAGGAACACTTTTTAATGAGTATAGCATCAAGTCAGTAAAACTTCTGGGATGTTGATCTGGTCAGTTAAGTAGCAGAGGGGGTTGTTAATCAGTTTCAGCTGCTTTGGTGTTATTGAAATTAACAACAGGTGCACTAGAGGGGAAACATTGAGACAACCCTCAGAACAGGAATGATTTAACAGGTGGAGGCCACTGACATTTTTCCCTCCTCATCTTTTCTGACTGTTTTTTCACTAGTTTTCCATTTGGCTATGGTCAGTGTCACTACTTGTAGCATGAGGTGATACCTGGACCCTACAGAGGTTGCACAGGTAGTCCAACTTCTCCAGGATGGCATATCAATATGTGCCATTGCCAGAAAGTTTGCTGTGTCTCTCAGTACAGTCTCAAAGGCATGGAGGAGATTCCAGAAGACAGGCAGTTACTCTAGGAGAGCTGGACAGGGCTGTAGAAGATCCTTAACCCATCAGCAGGACCGGTATCTGCTCCTTTGGGCAAGAAGGAACAGGATGAGCCTTGCCAGAGTCCTACAAAATGGCCTCCAGAAGGCCACTGGTGTACATGTCTCTGACCAAACAATCAGAAACAGACTTCATGAGGGTGGCCTGAGGGCCCAGCATCCTCTAGTAGGCCCTGTGCTCTCTGCCCAGCACCGTGGAGCTCGATTGGCATTTGCCATAGAATACCAGAATTGGGAGTTGGTCTCGTCCGTTACGGGAGATGGACGTCTGAAGTGGAGCTCCATTGCAGCAGCTTTATTTTTTCTCTTATTTCTTATTATCCCGAGGTATCCTGTATTTACCAAACAAAAGGAGTTTCTACTACAGTATATAAACATGAGTAACAAGAAAGGGGATCAGAAAGAAATGGAAAAGAAACCTAAAACTACATCCAAGTCTAAAGAGGTGTCAGGCCCAAGTGCAAGTACAAGGTATAGCCTTTCAGAGACTGACCTGGAACAGGCAGGTGAAAGCACAGACTTCCCAGGACCCCATTCCACCAGATCATCTCCAGTCGAGAGCAAAAATGGGAGTGAAGGTGCAAGTGATGCAGGTCACGATAGCTCGCCGATTCCAGAAGATCACTTAAAACTAGAGATGGCCTTGCAGTCCGCACATTCATCTACTCCTCACGTGCTGAAAGCATTGGCTGTAACAGGGGTTGCCACTTCACCCTCAGAGCACGAAAGCCGAAACGATTTGTCCAAACTGAAGGAAATGATCGCAACATTGGCCACGGCCATGGCCATAAGTGAGCTCAAGAAAGACATTCAGAAAGACATTCAGAAAAATATGAAGAAACAAATAAATGGCTTGCTCAGGACAAACGAGAAGACAAACGAGAAGCTGCGGCTAGAGCTGCAAGAGATGTGGTAGGAATATACAGAATTGGAAAAATGTATATATAATCGTTTTGAATCGTATATATAATCAGTCTTTAAAGATATGCTTAGAAAAATTGAGTAACACATTCAGGAAAATGCGTCTAAACTGAGAGAACTTGCCAATCTGCTGGAAAACGTTAAGCAGACATTCATGGCTCGAATTGAAACAGCGGAACGATTGGTATCTAACGTCGATGGAAAAGCTACAACTGCGAATTCCGAATGCAAAAATCTCAGAGACAGACTTGCGGCTCTGGAAGATGGATGCAGAAGGAATAAGATTAGAATTGAAGGTCTACCTGAGAATTATGAAAGTCCAAACCCAGTGAAATTAGTAGCTGAACTATTCTCAAAAATAATTGGAGAGGACTTTAAATCAGATACTGAGATAGTGGCAGCTTATCGCATACGTGGATCAAATACCTCTAAACCTAGGACTTTAATTGTCCGCTTCGAGAGATTACAATTTAAGCTTAATGTAATGGCCGTTCTCAGACAAAAACAAGAGATTATATTTGAAAATACCCACATTCGTATTTTTCCTAATTTCTCACCCTCAACAGCTACTAAACGTGCAGGTTTTTACAACATTAAACAGTGGTTAAGGAAAGCTGATATCAGATACAGCCTCTTGTATCCTGCCAAACTGAAAGTGGATATTCAAGACAAATATTAGATCTTCTCCTCCAAGGAGGAAGCAGAAAAGAAGTTAAGAAAGCTGATCCTGACACTTTTTTGAAATACAATAGTGAGTTGCATCGTGTCATGGTATGGCAAGAAGATATTACCTGCTGTCTGATCTGCTTGCAATGATACGGGTATCATAATTATACATCCTTTTTTCTTCTCGGCCACTTTTTGTTAATGTTTTAATTACAATTACACGCATATGTGTGGAAGAAATTAAAGTAGTTCTTTCTTTCTTTCTTTTTTTTTTTGGTTTTTAACTATTCTAAAGTAGACTGTTTAACATCATACCCTTGGTTTATTGTTATTGTTATTATTGCATTAGGGTTTACTATGCTTATCCAGGGCCACTTTTTAACACCATTCCCTGGGTTTACTGTCTTAATATTTCAAGACTGTTGATGATTATATTTTATGCTTATCAGCAATAGATATCTCTACTTTTTCTCTACTTTTTAATCCTCAAATGCTGCTGCTGGGGGGCTTGTTTTGTTTTGGACATGCTCTGTCTCTAGGTATGTCAGAGGACTAAGAGTTTGTCAAGTGGGGTCTAGCCTCACGTGGGGAGGCAAAATGGGGTGTGGGGGGATAAGGGGGGGGGAGAGAAAGAGATCAAGCTATATCTAATCTATCCTTTTAATCCTAATAATTATAACTTCCAACGTAACAATAGGCTGCATGGCAATAACTCGTGGGAAAATTGGAAATTAAGGTTAAAGCTGTCTCACTTCCAGTTAAGACTACAAAATGACATCAAACATTTAGAATCAATGTCTCCATGATGGGACAGTTAACTTTGTGAGCTGGAATGTTAAAGGCCTGAATCACGAATTAAAGAGAAAGAAAGTATTCTCTCACCTAACAGGTCTAAAAGCTAAAATAGTATTTTTTACAGGAGACCCACTTACTAAGCAAGGATCAGTTTCGGCTGCAAAAAGACTGGACTGCCCAAATGTTCCATTCCAACTTTACAAAGAAAACTAGAGTTGTGAGAATTCTTATACACAGAACAATCTCATTTGTAGCATCATATGTAGTATCTGATCCTGAAGGGAGATATGTGATTGTCATGGGTAATTTATTTAACTGTAAAGTAATTTTGATAAATGTTTATGCACCCAATGTCGATGATAGGGAATTCATGCAAAACATATTTGCATCTATTCCCAATGTGAACACTCATAAAATTATAATGACTAGGGACTTTAATCGTGTTTTAAATCCACTTTTAGATAGGACTCCTGCCACAGGGGGGACGACATCTAACACCGCAAAGACAATTACACAGTTTTAACTGACCACAACTTATCAGCCCCTTGAGGTTTCTAAACCTAAACTCAAGAACATATTCCTTCTACTCACCAGTGCATCATTGCTACTAAAGAATTGATTATTTCTTTATAGATAATAATTTCTTGCCTGCAATTAAATCTTGCAAGTACGACACTATTGTTATTTCTGACCACGCCCCTCTGATCTTGGAGCTGAAATCATTATGCCCCACATACTCATCTCGCAGATGGCGTCTTAACCCACTTCTATTAGCAGATGAGAACTGTACAAAACAAATCAGTTTCTTCCTAGAGACAAATACATCCTCAGAGGTCCCTGCAGGAATACTTTGGGAAACTCTAAAGGACAGACTATCTCATATCTTTTCCACAGATATAAATCAGAAACCAAGAAGGTATCAGAGCTAACCAGCAAAATTACTAGAATAGATGAAGAACAAGCCAGGTGTCCAAGTGAGGCTCTTCATAAGAAAAGACAGGCTCTGCATTCAGAGCTCAACCTCTTAACAACCAAAGAAACTGAACAACTCATTTTTAAATCAAGACATCATTACTATGAACACGGAGAGAAAGCTAATAAGCTCTTAGCTCAACAAATCCACAAGCAAGAAGTTCGCAATACAATCCCAGCAATCACCAACATGAACGGAGATAAAATCATTGACCATAAAAATATAATGCACACATTTAGAGACTATTATAAATCCTTATATTCTACTGAGTTTAAAGAATTACAGACACCACAAATAGATACTTTTATTGCAGAGGAATTGGATAAACCTCTGGCACTATCAGAATTACTAGATGCTATAAAATCACTTCAGAGCGGGAAAGCAGCAGGCCCTGATGGCTACCCTGTCGAATTTTGTAAGAAATTCTCCACTCGGCTAGCTCCCCTCTTATTAGCAACATTTACAGAAGCTAGAGACAATCAAATTTTACCTCAAATTTTTCACCAAGCATTAATCACCGTCTTTCCTAAACAAAACAAGGACTTATTACAATGTGCATCATACAGACCAATTGCACTTCTGAATAATGATGTTAAGATACTCTCCGAAGTCCTAGCTAGAAGGATGGAGAAAGTGCTGCCTTTGGTAATATCACAAGATCATACTGGATTTATTAAAGGCCAACACTTAGCTTCCAGTTTCCAACGCCTGTTTAATGTAATATATTCACCTGCAAAGTCAAACACCCCGGAGATATTATTATTGTTGGATGCAGAAAAAGCATTTGATATGATTAAATGGAACTACCTTTTCACTACATTAGAGAAATTTGGGTTTGGCCCAAATATTTGTGCATGGATCAAACTACTATATACCAATCCAGAAGCTTCAGTTTTGTATTAACAACATTTGTTCAGACTACTTTAGACTAGAATGTGGTACCAGACAATGATGCCCCTCATCACCACTGCTATTTGCAATTGCCATTGAACCACTGGCAGTTCACTGTCAAAATTGTTATCAGATAAAGGGGATTATCAGAGAAGGACTAGAACTGAAAATATCTCTATATGCAGATGATATGACACTGTATATATCAGACCCACAAAATACTGTGCCTGCAGTCTTAACAGCACTTACAGAATTTCAAAAGATCTCTGGTCTCAGAATTAATTTGAATAGAAGTGTGCTGTTTCCAGTGAATTCTCAAGCATACAATATTAGATTGGACACCTTCCCTTTTATTATTGCAAATCAGTTTAAATACCTAGGGGTAAACATCACAAGTAAACACAAAGCTCTTTATCAACAAAATTTTGCCATCTGTATGGAAAAAATGAACCAAGACTTGCATAGATGGTCAACTCTCCATCTCACTCTAGCTGGAAGAATTAATGTTGTTAAGATGAATATCCTTCCTAAGCTTCTCTTTTTATTTCAAAACATTCCAATATACATCAATGAATCATTCTTTAAGCAATTAGATTCAACCATAACCTCATTTATTTGGAACCTAAAACATCCACGTATCCAAAGAGCGACTCTACAAAGACCTAAGACAGAACGTGGCATGGCTCTACCTAACTTTCAGTTTTACTACTGGGCAGCAAACATACAAGCTATAAAAACCTGGACACAAATAGATGAACAGACACAGGCTTGGTGCACAATAGAAATAAAATCCTGCAGTACTTCTCTATATTCCCTGCTTTGTGCCCCAGTAAATGCAAGTTATCGCCAATATACTAATAACCCAATTGTGCTTCACTCACTCAGAATATGAAACCAATGTATAAAGCATTTTAAGATGGAGAATCTTTTATCTGTGGCACCTCTGCATGAGAACCACCTTTTTCAACCCTTGCAAACATATGCTGTTTTTAATATCTGGAAAACATTTGGGATTAAATTGCTTAGAGATCTTTATATAGACAACATCTTTGCATCCTATGAACAATTACATTCCAAATTTAATTTTCCAGCAAAACATTTCTTTCAATATCTTCAAATTAGAAACTTTGTCAAACAGAACCTGCCTGATTTTTCTCATCTCCCACCTTCCTCTATGCTGGAAAAAATATTGCTCAGTCTTGAGGACTCAGACAGCATTTCTGCAATATATAAAAATATTTTACAGTCCCTCCCTTTCAAAGATCCAAGAGGACAATGGGAAAAGGATCTCTCACTCAACATATCAGAAAAAGAGTGGAAGGTAGTAATGCAGAGAATTCATTCGAGCTCCATATGAGCAAAGCATACAATTATTCAACTCAAAATTATATATCAAGCACATCTGTCTCACTTGAAATCGTCCAAAATGTTTCCAGGGCAAGATCCAACCTGTGAATGCTGCAATCAAGTTCCAGCCTCACTGGGTCACATGTTTTGGGCCTGCACCAAATTAACATCATTCTGGACCAAAATTTTTTAAGTGCCTTTCAGGCAGCCTTGGTGCCACAATCCCTTCTAACCCATTAACAGCTGTGTTTGGTGTTCTTCCAGATGGGCTTACAGTGGAGAAGGACAAGCAAACTGTGATTGCCTTTACATTGTTGGCACGCAGACTTATTTTGCTAAACTGGAAGAATCCTAACTCTCCTCTTTTAACTCAGTGGGTAACTGATGTTATATTATTTGAAATTGGAAAAAATCAAATTCTCACTTAGAGGATCTGTGCAGAACTTTTTCAAAACCTGGCAGGATCTAATCAATAATATTTTAGAATAATCTCTTAAAGCACTGAGGAAGTAGATTCTCTCCCCATTTCTTTTTCTTCTCTATCTGTATCTGCCTACTAAACTCATCAATTTATTTATTTTTACTATTTTTAAGTTTTAGTCAGTTGGCCATGCTCTCTTTCTCAGGGGTGGGGGTTGATTTGTTTTCAATCCTATTTTTTTTTGTAAAAATTGATCTATTTGTCTGGAATGATTACAATAAAATCAATAAAATTAAAAAAAAAAAAAAAGAATACTAGAATTGGCAGGTCCACAACTGGCACCCTGTGCTTTTCACAAATGAGAGCAGGTTCACCCTGAGCACATGTGACAGACGTGAAAGGGTCTGGGGAAGCTGTGGAGACAGTTATGGGTCCGTGATGGTCTGGGAAGGCATATCAGTAGAGACAGCCACACATTGAGATCTGATGTGTTTTCAAAGTGTTCCTTTAATTTTTTTGAGCAGTTTATATATATATATATATATTGTGAAAGGGTGCATCCCGGACACAGACAGGCAGGCACGTTTACAGCCATCACCACACGTTTATTTATAAAGTCACTATTATTTACAAGTCCTTACATGCACCACACCAACAAACCCCACAGTCTCCCAAAGTCCTAGCTCCTTCAGCCTTCTCTCTCTTCTTCACACAACACACTCGGGCCTCTCCTCGCCCCCTCTGCACCAGCCTTATCCTCCTCCTACCCGACTCCAGCCTTGATTGCAGGGCGGCGGCTCCTTAAGTAGGTGGCTGATTGCAGGCCACACCCAGCCACCTGCGACATGACTCCCCCACTAGCTGAGACCTCCAGGGACCAGCGGACCATTCCGCGAGGACATGAACCCCTCGGCGGCAAGCCGACACTCTGTAGCCTAGGGCCCGATCCTAGAAACAATACAGAAAAACAAGGGCGGAGGCATTGCCCTGACGCAGCCCCACGGCTCGTCCTCAGTCGGGCCAACACCCTCGGCCCCGATCGGCACCCCGATGCTCCTTTTTTCAGCCTCCCAGCCCGAGCAGTCTGTGCTTCCCGCCACGGGACCACCAGTGGGATCACGCTCCGTCTCCTCCCAGCCAACGGGTTTCTCCTCTGCATCCGCAGAGGATGGCCCTTTGAAGTACGTGCGCACTCAGCAGCACGTCCTCCCTTATCGGAGGAACTGGCTTCCCCAAGCCGCTTCCTCCGTTTACTTTGGGACGCTGCGATGGTTCGGATCTGCCCATTGTAAGAGGGCAGACCCAGCCCAGCTGGCATCCGGAGCTTCACGGGGTCGGTCTCCCTTACCTTCCCCGCTGTGCCTCTCCGTCCAGGAGCTCCTGCAGCGCGCCGATCCTGTCTTGCCTGCGGCTCTCGATCCGACGCCACTGCCATCCCTCCTGACTCCAGCGTCTCCGCCCGGAGGGCACATCGCTCGGCCGGCAGCGATAGCACAAGGCGCAGTTGTTCTTGCAGCTCCTGTAAAACCGCTGCCAAGGAGAGAGAAGCAGCCGGCGGTGGGCTTACCTTGCCAGTAGTTCCACTTACCGACTGCTCTCTATGGGCGCTTCCCTGCAGCCCACTCGGGTTTCTTTGAAGCACGGGATGGACATTCCCTGCTCTTGCCTCCGACCAATCACTGGAGAGAGAACAGGACACGCTGTCCAATCCCGTGCCTGTTAAGAGGAGGGACTTCTGGTCGGCCATCTCGCTCCCCTCTCTCACTGGAGAGCGATTCTCCGGGCAGCTCCGCTACTGCTGCGGCTTCCCCAGCTGCAGCCTCTCCTTCTCGGCAGCCTCCTTCTTGGCGTCGGTGAGCCGCCCCTGAAACACAAAGTCCAAGCACGGACCTCCACTAGTCCACGATACCGTGTTTCCCTGCAGGGTTGGGTGCACGCCGCCCCTGTGGCATGTGGGTGAGGTTGCCTGCTGTGCCGGGCCTTTCACAAACTTTTCCATGAATGCAGGTCCCCACTTTGACCCAGGTGGAGCATCCTGCCGACTACGCCACTGTGAAAGGGTGCGTCCCGGACACAGACAGGCAGACACGTTTATAGCCATCACCACACGTTTATTTACAAAGTCACTATTATTTACAAGTCCTTACATGCACCACACCAACAAACCCCACAGTCTCCCAAAGTCCTGGCTTCTTCAGCCTTCTCTCTCTTCTTCACACAACACACTCGGGCCTCTCCTCGCCCCCTCTGCACCGGCCTTTCCCTCCTCCTACCCAACTCCAGCCTTGATTGCAGGGCGGCGGCTTCTTAAGTAGGTGGCTGATTGCAGGCCGCACCCAGCCACCTGCGACAATATATACTGTATATATACATATATATAAAATAAACTTATTATAAATAAATAAAATAAACTTATAAAGTTGTGCAGCTTTAGTATGCTTCATGGGATTATGGAAATACAGTAGCTTGATGCATTGAAATGATTCCACAGAAAAATAAGAAAAAGCTTATTTATCTTGTTTCATTCTTTAAGTTTGCTCATACAGTTGAACCATTTCGAAACGGTCAGAAAACTGTATGCTTACCCATTTATAAACTGCAAATGTGTCTATTCTATTTCACTTTAACAAGAAGGGGTAAAGAATATACCATAAACTATAGCTATGAAAGAAAATTATATTCTATTCAAATTAAGCAAGCACTAATATGAGTTTAACTTAAGGCATTAACTTTCTAATATCGGCTCTTAGAATTGGATTTTATAATTGTGGTGATTCCTTGCTGGATTGGAACTGTGAACACTGCTTCTTTGTAGTTCTTAGTTTTGTGTGGTTTCACAAACAGATGTTCAAACCTATATTAATAATCTGGATGGCTTTTTGAATAATCAAATCAATGGACCCCAGAAAGCACCAAGCATCTGGAGAGGGGGTGTTTGGGGACTGAGGAATCAGTTCTTCATATTATTATTACAGGAGACAGCATCAGTGGCAGTATTCAATAATTCCATAAAAATGACTCAAAGTTTATTCATTCAATCTGTATTAAAAGCTGCTAAAATCACAATGGTGTATTAATATCAAAACCTAAAATTGTAACTGCCTCATCCTAAAATGGATTTGAAGAAATGTCTACCTCCATCCTCAGTCATTCTCTTTCTACCATATTCTGAATAGTGACTCTGTGTATGCTAAAAAATTCTGTTTCATTTTATTTCATTGTTGTTATGGTTAAGTTTGGTTTACATTTAAATTACATTTTATGTCCTTTTTGTTAATTTATGGTTATTATAATTTTATTAATGTTATTTATGCTTATCATTTATATAATTTTTTTTTAATCAGTTTTATTTATTGTTTTATTCCTTTGAATGGATGCTTGTTCCATCAAGTCCCTTGTGTTTTTGTGGGTGGTTCCCTAAGAGATGGTCACCTGTCTATCACCATTGAGAGACTCCACCCAGCCCTATAAAGGCTCATGGGAACTGTAGTCTTTCACAGTACATTGCATGCGATTGGTGTTGGTAAATTCTCCTCTTTATGATTATCATTTTGTTGAATTCTCTGTATTTAGACATTTTTTGCTCCGTTTAAGGATTTTGACTTTTGATTTACATATTAGGGCATGGTCCAATTTTAGGCCCCTCCTTTTTTTGCCTCCTTTGAGCATTTTATTGTGTTTCATTCTTTTGTTAATAATATTTTAGTTTTATAAAAATTACTTATGGGATTTGTCTCTGCTTCAGCCAGAGTTATATGGTGTTGTTCCTGTTGAGACATTTTCAAGAATTTGAAAGTATTTGCTATTTTTGAACTTTAAAACTTTTCTTCATTTTGAGGCCTAGTAGGGCCTTAAGCCTTCCATTATTCTGGGTGATGCTTGCTTTGAGTGAGATCGGTTCTCACTGCTTGCTTAGTTCCTTCTCTATTTTGTGGAGCCAGAGATTCATGACAATTGTGGTTTTTGTCTGTCATACTTAGTAATGATATATAGATGCATGAATGCATTTTTGTTTAAATGTAAGATTTTGATTTGATAAAAAACGTGCTGTTATCAGTTCATTTCAGAGTTATTTTCACGCACCAGGCCACCATTGTCCTTATTCGTTAGCATGAATCCACTACTGTATGTTATGAAAAATATAACATCACAAAACAATAGGTAGTGGTGAATGAAACCGCTGTTTCCTTTAACATACAGTTTCACAAAACTAATGCTTTCTTAAACTTCTTTTCAGATGAGATTTTACAACTGTGCACCTCACTGAAAACAGACTTTTAATACTTTCTTGGGGGAGGAAAGGAAGAAACACTGCTCCATAAGGGTTTGACAACACTGTATGCCCCTTTTGCATCAGTACATTTTGCTAAAAGGGTCTAGATGAAAATTAACTTGGAAAATCTGTCCTTTGGAAATTCAGTGTGGCTCAATCCAACCCACAATGGGCCACATTGTTTAACTTAGAATCAAACTTTATTGTTCACAGGGTCCCCTACTTCAAGGGGTAACAGAGCGCCAAGCAAAACATCATATTTCATACAAATACTAACTGGGCTGAAGTAAACCTGGAACTTTTCAAGGAAGTAAGAACCATTGCTGCAGCTCTGTTTTGTCCATAAGTTTTCAGTTATAAAGGGACTAAAGAGCAGAGGAATCATCAGAGAAAGATGGGGAACGAAACTGGGCCACCCTGTTTAAGATCCGGGTCCAAAAAAAGGACCTGAAATAAGTGCTTGTAGGCACAAGAACAGAAAATAAGCATAAACACTGCCTAACTAGTCCTATTTAGCTTCTCTAAAGGAAAGGCTCTGCTGAGCAGATCAGGTTCAGGGAAATCCGACATGTAGGATTACTGTTTCTAGTCTGACGCCATTCCTTCTGGGGACTAATGCTTATAGTATGGGACCAGAAGGGGTGGGGTTTCTGAGCCAGTGTCTCAACGATGAAGAGGAAGAAAGAGATAATACAGTTATTATGGACCCACCCACCCACTTGGTACAGTAAAACATCAACAAAGTCCAGTGAGGGGGGCCCACATGCATGACACAGTCATCAGATAAACTAAATTCAGTCATCCATTTGGTGTACACATTAAATCATTCATTCATTCATTCATTCATTCATTCATTCATTCATTCATCTATCCATTTTCAGACACACTTAATTCTGTTTAGTGCCACAGAGAAATGCAGCCTATGCTAGCAGCATTGGACACAAGACAGAAATCCACCCTGCATGGGGTGCCATTCGGGTGTAAGGCACTCTCTTACCAACACCCACACAGAGCTGAATAAGAGCTGTCGGTTAAACTGACCAGCACATCTTTGGCATGTTGTAAGAAACTGATTTACGTGGAGAAGACACAACACTTTTTAGACACAAGAAAACAGAGAAGTTGAAACCTGGACAAAGATGAGGGGACTGGATTTGTAAAAAAAATTGTAGCTTATACAGAGAGTGCTAAATGTAGAGGTGAAATGCAGAGTATATTACATTATTTTTATGAGGAATCAAAGATATTATAGTATAACTTTGTCAAATCTGAATAATCCAATTCAGGATCCTGGCAACACAAGGTAGGAAACAGCAGTGGCTGGGGGACCAGTTCACCTCAGGGAAGACCAGAGATGTACTTTGTAATTAAATTGTTTTGGAGATGTGGCAGTTAAGGATTTTTTTTGGGAGTAGGGTATCTTTCATATTTCCAAAATGTTTTAAAATAGAAACATCAATACATTTTAAACAATTGTGCTCATCTGTTGCTCGCTTTCTGAAGCCATTTAATCTAGTGCAAGCTTGTGGGAGCATAAGGCAGGAATCAAAGCTTAACCAAACCACACATATTTGGGATGTTGGAAGAAAGAAAGATCAAGGAGAACAAGCAAGCTCCAAACATGGTGGGAATTGAATGTAGGCCCAGCAAATGTGTTGCTGCAGTGCACCTTGCTGTTTAAAGTTATGATGAACTCAGGTTAGTTTATAGGAGATTTTGCTGGTTCCAGGACAAAAAAGACTAACTTAGGAAGGCTTTCATCACTCTTCTTCTTCTTCTTCTTGTTTCGGCTGCTCCCGTTACAGGTTGCCAGCAGATCATCTTCTTCCATATCTTTCTGTCCTCTGCATCTTGTTCTGTTACACCCATCACCTGCATGTCCCCTCTCACCACATCCATAAACCTTCGTTCAGGCCTTCCTCTTTTCCTCTTACCTGGCAGCTCTATCCTTAGCATCCTTCTCCCAATATACACAGCATCTCTCCTCTGCACATGTGCAAACCAACGCAATCTCGCCTCTCTGACTTTGTCTCCCAACTGTCCAACTTGAGCTGACCCACTAATGTCCTCATTTCTAATCCTGTCCATCCTTGTCACACACAGTGCAAATATTAGCATCTTTAACTCTGACACTTCCAGCTCTGTCTCCTGCTTTCTGGTCAGTGCCACCATCTCCAACCCATATAACATAGCTGGTCTCACTACCGTCCTGTAGACCTTCCCTTTCACTCTTGCTGATATCCGTCTGTCACAAATTACTCCAGACACTCTACTCCACCCATTCCACCCTGCCTGCACTCTCTTTTTCACCTCTGTACTGTTGATCCGAAGTATTTAAACTCATCCACCTTCGCCAACTTTACTCCCTGCATCCTCACCATTCCACTGACCGCCCTCTCATTTACACACATGTATTCTGTCTTGTTCCTACTGACCTTCATTCCTCTTCTCCCTAGAGCATATCTCCACCTCTCCAGGGTCTCCTCGACCTGCTCCCTACTATTGCTACAGATCACAATATCATTAGCAAACATCATAGTCCACAGGGACTCCTGTCTAATCTCGTCTGTCAACCTGTCCATCACCACTGCAAATAAGAAAGGGCTCAGAGCCAATCCCTGATGTAATCCCACCTACCGTAGACCTCACCACTGTCACACTTCCCTCGTACATATCCTGTACAACTCTTACGTACTTCTCTGCCACTCCCGACTTCCTCATACAATACCACAGCTCCTCTCGAAGCACCCTGTCATATGCTTTCTCCAGGTCCACAAAGAAGCAATGCAACACCTTCTGGCCTTCTCTAAACTTCTCCATCAATATATCACTCAATCAGAGCAATTTAGGTTTTGATTATTATTTCTGTGTTAAAACTGAATAAAACAAGTATGAATTTAACACACACACACATTCATACATGGGCTTGTTCCTGCCTATTTATCTGATCTGTGTGTTTTACACCAGCCATCCAGAGTGCTTAGATCTTCTGATCAGTTGTCTCTTGTTGTCCCTCGTACCAAGTGTAAAACCAAGGGGGACAGGGCCTTTGCAGCTGCTGCGCCTCGCCTGTGGAACTCTTTACCTCATCACATAAAGGAGTCGTCTACAATTGAACTGTTTAAAACAAGACTAAAGACTCATTTCTATTCACTTGCATTCCGTGACCTTCAGTAATACTGATGGTTTCCTCTTTGTGATTATATTACATTACCTCTATTTATTATGTATCTTATTTTATGTTCATATATTTTATTTCTGTTTATGTTTTTATGCTATTTGTTTTGTTCTTCTTTTATTCTTTAATTGTAAAGCACTTTGGCCACAGCATTACTATGTTGTTTTAAATGTGTTATATACAGTAAATAAATTGATATTGACATTACCGGGCTAATTTAATGTTTGTAGACATTCACTAAGGAAGCCGTTTGTTCTCCTAAGCTTTGATACATTAGTCTAGTCTTGTCATTTGTCACTTCCTTTGAAAATTACAATAAGACTTTGTTTGTAGGTTCATCAGAGCTCATAAAACTGGTTATGCACCAAATAGAAGGCATTGTGGCCACTGTGATGTGTTTCTGTAAATCTTATAATGAGTTTTAGTATTCTTAAAAAAATAAGCCACTATAAACAAAACTTTATGCAAAATAACAAAGATGTAAAAAGAAGCTTGAACAAAACTAACAGTCAAACAAGCAAGCAAGTAAGTAAATAAATATGTAATAAAAGCACAATACTGATATTTTTCATAGTGTGTTAATACTAACTTACTATTATAGTAAATGTCTGCTTGCCTGTGCTCATTTCCAAAACACAGTACCTCATATCCATTAATGCCTGCATAGAGCAAGTCATTTCACAAAAGGACTACTGGCCGTGTTCTTGTGGCCTGTGCATTCACTTTGGAGCGCCTGGGATTACACAGTCATAAATACACATTTTTAAGAAATTCTGCTGCAATATACAAAAAATAAGTGGGTAACACTTTCCAATAACTTTCATTAATATGTTTTTAACAAAAATAACATGATGTGATACAGATTATTGGTTCATGTACATTCAACATTAAATAATCTCTCTCTATATATAAAATCCAGCATCTGTCTGTCCGCTTTTCATGAGAGAGCTACTTAACAGATTTAGATCAGGTTTTTTTCTATAATTTGCTTGAACATTCCAATTGATTTTATGACTTCTGTCATTGCGCTAAGTATCAAAGTTCGCTTGCAGGAGTAATTTATTCTTGTTAATCTGAGACAGAGGCTATGGGCCGAAGAAAGGGGAAAGCCGGGCGGGGGGCCCTCCTCACTCACTTGCCAGCCTCCATTCGAATCGCTCTACCCCTGGCCACGTTTTGGAGCGTACCTTGCCTCCGCTTAGCTAGCGATACCTGTTTGTTTATTGGTTTTTAAAGTTTGTCCTGTTTCACTACTACACGGGCGGAGCCGCGGGGAACAGCTAGTAATTCATATATTGGTAACACTAACAAAGACATAACAAACTGTAGCTGCTTGTTTACATCTTTACATATCATGTTTAAATTTTTTTTGCAGTTCCTAATCTAAAGTTGTAGCTTTTTATCTACTGTTAAGGTCTGTAAATATTATTAACGAAAGTTCTTGTAGTGTTAACAACAGAAGGATTAACTGGGGATGGAGAATGGATGGTGTCATTTTTGATTAAAATGTATAATAAAATAAAAGGCTGGTAATCTTGTTAGCAATTATGTACATTAAAAATGCCTCCATGCTTAAAACACTTACTGCGGATGTTTTTCTCTATTTCAATGATTTTGAGACAACAGAAGAAAATCAAAAGCTTATGATTTGTATGCCTTCAAACATATGTACAGCGTTTTAGTAGGGAAGGCCTAGCTAGACTCCATCACATGGGTGGTCAACTCTGACCCTGGAAAGCCACAGTGGCTTCAGGTTTTTGTTCCAACCCAGTTGCTTAATTAGAAGCCAATCCTCTTATTTAATTTTATGGATTGTGAGTGTTTTAACTCTACCATGTCAGTTCATTCTTAAATCATAGCTTTTCTTTTTTCCTTTCTAATGATACACATATCATCCAAGCGATTTGAGGCCTAAAACGGATGAGTAATTTTCAGTTCTTCACTTTCTCTTCAGTTTCCTTCCTGCATTCCTCCAGGACTTATGTTGCTCAGACGTGATTTAAAGGGTTTGAGTCTTAAATAGCAAATAAATTAACTGAAGTTAATTAGTAGCAAAAATTAGTCACTAATTAGGAAAATAGGTTGAAAACCTGTAGCCACTGTGACTTTCCAGGATCAGAGTTGGCCAGTCCTACTCTATCATGCATAAGGCAGGCAGGACCGCTCCACCCATATAATAATAATGCTCAAGTTATGTCAATGTCAATTAATTTACAGAGCATATTTAAAACAACATCAGTAATGCTGTAGTCAAAGTGCTTTACAATAAAATATACAATAAACCTAAATAAAATAAACAGAATAAATTACAATAAAAACACAAGGACCAGGCCCCTCATGGACCCCATGATCATCAGAGGTGACTGTGTGCAGAGGGTGCAGACCTATAAATACCTGTGAGTGCAGCTGGATGATAAATTGGACTGGACTGCCAATACTGATGCTCTGTGTAAGAAAGGACAGAGCTGACTATACTTCCTTAGAAGGCTGGCATCCTTCAACATCTGCAATAAGATGCTACAGATGTTCTATCAGACGGCTGTGGCGAGCGCCCTCTTCTACACGGTGGTGTGCTGTGGGGGCAGCATAAAGAAGAGGGACGCCTCACGCCTGGACAAACTGGTGAGGAAGGCAGGCTCTATTGTAGGCACAGAGCTGGACAGTTTGACATCTGTGGCGGAGCAACAGGCACTGAGCAGGCTCCTGTCAATTATGGAGAATCCACTGCATCCACTAAACAGTATCATCTCCAGACAGAGGAGCAGCTTCAGCGACAGACTGCTGTCACTGTCCTGCTCCACTGACAGACTGAGGAGATCGTTCCTCCCTCACACTATGCGACTCTTCAATTCCACCCGGAGGGGGGTAAACGTTAACATTATTCAAAGTTACTGTCTGTCTGTACACCTGTATTGTTATCACTCTTTAATTTAATATTTTCTTTATTGGTATGCTGCTGCTGGAGTATGTGAATTTCCCCTTGGGATTAATAAAGTATCTATCTATCTATCTATCTATCTATCTATCTATCTATCTATCTATCTATCTATCTATCTATCTATCTATCTATCTATCTATCTATCTATCTATACAAATCAGCAGTAAGCAAACAAATGACTATAAATATGGAACTATCAGGTCATGGAAAGCTAAAGAATAGAAATGCATCTTCAGTCCCATGTTAAACAGTTCAGCTGAGTGGAACTCCTTAATTTAATTGGATAAAGAGTTCCACAGACAAGGTGCAGCAGCTGCAAAAGCCCTGTTCCCATTAGTTTTGCACTTGCGAGGGACCATAAGAGACAACTGACCGGTAGATCTAAGCTCTCTGGATGGCTGGCGTAAAACACACAATTCATATAAATAAGTGGGAGCATACCCATGCTTTGATTTAAATAACAGCAGCAAAATTTTAAAATCAATTCTGAAACTAACAGGCAGCCAGCGTAAAGAGGCTAAAATAGGAAATACAGAATCAAGCTTTCTTAGCCCCGACCAAAAAACGGCCAGCAGCAGCAATAACTGCAGTAGAAGTTATTAGATTCCCTTTAACAATAACATTTTTTTTCAAAGCTAGCTGGAGTATTAAAACAAGGTAGTGATAGGACCTTTGCCAACATTTTGTTTGACTATGAACTTGGTTTAACTTGTTTGGTTTTGTTGATTCAAGTTCTGTTCCTTCTCTGAATAAATTTAACGGACACTGAAGACGGAGATATTTGAAAAAATTGAGAATATGTGTGAGTACAGAATGGGCAGAAGCTGGAAATCCTACTAAATGTATGTCAGATTTATTCATTAAAGTTCAGTGAAATACCATTAAGGAAAATCTAGAAATCATTAAGTCTGACAAATTCCAGGAAATGAAAGTGTTACCCTGTGCTAGAAAGAAGAAAGATACCCTCATAGAGAAATTTTGGATCTTTGCTTTAACTACTAAGCCATAACTAAGTGCACAACAGAACATCTGTCTGCTTTCTTGTGGTCTACTTCCCAGTGAAATAAGCATGTGGTAATCTGGGAGAGCAAGAAAGCTGGGGAAACTACGCACTCTGGGCCTTGTTCCTGGTCGCTCTGTGCTTTTTTTGCACTAACCTCAGGCTTACGCCTTTATTCCAAAGCAATATCTGTCACGGGTCTGATCATAAAGCAGAAGCAGTGCCTTTGAGGTTTTCTTGTTTTGGGAAGACATTGCAGTACTTGAGATGACCTTGCAATTTCACATCACTATTACATGCAGCTTAACTTTCAGCTGCTTTTCAAAGCTGATTACAACATCAAGCAATAATAGCCACACTCTTACTTTCTGTTTTGTGTTATTCATTGAGAAGTTAGTTTCATCATCTTTCTTAGTTTGTAATTCAGAGTTTGTGTCAAGGGTGCATCTGTCTCAGAGTCTAGACTGCTGTTGCTCATTCAAAAGCTAACTTCGCTTCACCACTCCCATGTTTGTGTCTTTACAAGAAATAAACAACACAAAATTACGAGAGAAAATGTGTTACTGCATAACTCATTTTTGGTGATTAAAGGTGGTCCTGGTAGCAAGAACAGGCAAAAAGACTGAGACTGACTACCCATGTTATAAAAAGATTGAAACTTTTGGGTGGTGGCAATCAAGATATTTGCAAATAGAGACATAGACGGTACACAACAAGCAGTGGACATAGGGACTGATACTGCGGCATTCATAGTCTCCATTTCCCAAAAGGTACCCAGATGAAATGAAACTGGCTCATACCACAAGGAATACAACTTAAGCAGTTCACTTTTGTCACATAGCGATTTAGAGATGGGGAATGAGCTGGAAACCTTGGCATCTTGACATTTTCTTTGCAGTTTCAAAGTATTTGCATTGTGTGCTCAGTAATATACAGTGAAATGTATGCATGGCAGTAATGAAATACTTCAAATATCATCGCAATGCTCTAGTCCCTGCTTCTGAATAATACTATTAGTTGTTCTAGGTCATACTGTTGTTCACTCATTTTAGATGAAAAGGCAGACAGTGTGGCATAGCCTTTAAGACTTTGGACTTCAAATCTTGAGGTTGTGGATTAAAATCCCACTACTGACACCACTGTGTGACCATGGGCAAGTCACTTTATCTGCCTATGCTCCAACTGGAACAACAAAAGAAATCAGATCATATCTCAGATGTTGTAAGATACCTTGGATAAAGGCATCAGTCCAATAAAAAATATGAAGACTTGAAAGAGATTAAAACAAGACTAGAAAGAGATCTCACAAATACTAAATAATATGCTTTCAAACCAAATTCTCAGTGTTGACGCCTTTTATCTCAGTTGTATCTCATGTCTCCTTTTTGTCTAAAGCTATTTCTCCAAAGAAAGTTTTAGGAGCAACATCTGTAATAAAGTTGATTCTTAAACGAAACAGAATCTCTTTTAAATCTCATGAGCTGTCAAAGATCAACCTTTGATCATTAAAATTTAGCTCTGATTTGTTCGGTTTTATGCAGTTTTATTGAATGTTGAATTTTGTCTTTTAGTATTTCATGTAGTGTTATGATGTAAAATGCTTTAAACACTGTGTAAATGTGCACTGAAATTAAATTTTTGAATCCCTGAATGGAAGATACAGGAAGATATGAAGACATAGTTGTAACCAAAACTAAGGTCAATAATCAAGCAATAGCAAGCAGAACTTGGAACCAAAGACCTAAAGGCCAAATCACTAAACATTAAATGGAGTCAAAAAGAGACGACAAACATTTAACACAATTACAGATTTGAAACTACAATAACCAAGAGATACAAGACTAAATAAGAGGACCAAATGAGTGTCTGTAGCCTCTTTAAATTATTTAGCCCACTGAGCTCATACAAGCTTCATGTGTCTGACCAGCTACCTATACCAGATCAGGCTACAACAAAAATGAAAATGAGAAATGTCAATAAGAAAAAAAGATATTTTTGAAGGGTCACAACTAACCCGTGTTCTACCACCACTCATGGAGCTTCAGACAGAAAGGTAGAACAAAATATCAGGAAATGAAAGTCTTAGTCAAAACCAGGCGATGGTCGAAACCGAGAAATCACAGTATCTGTTGCCAAAACCAAAAGTAGAATCAAACAATTGACACAAAGGCAGAAGAAATCATTTTTGCTTGCCAGAAATTCACAATCAGAATAACCGCTAGCTTTTTTTTTACAAAGTATCCACACTCGGACAATGAGAATAGTATGATGCACATTTATATATCATCACGTCAATGAGATGATTTGATGTGATTTCAGTGGACACAACCCTAACAACCCAATCCTGTATCTTAGCAATTGATGCTCAAAACAGTGATGCCCATTGAAGAAAATGACATTGCTGGAAAAATAACAAAAAGAAGAAAGTGAAAATTAACAACTTTACAAAAATGTTATCAGCTTAGGAAGCTCTGATGTCCAATGAAGATCTCCAACGGTTGGTATAGAAAAATGTATTAAGCTGAGAAGAAATATCACAATAAAAAAAATCTATATTTTTGACTTGTCAGCTTACTTCACTGCATCACGCTTTGTTTTCCAGGCACTCTTATTTATAGGCAGAAGCCTTTCTTATAAATGTCTGTTTCAAATTTCACCAGCAGCTGTTATGAATTAGATATCTTTAAAAATAAATTGCACACATAAGAATATTTTTATAAACTCTATACTAACATTTTTGAATTTTAGAACTTAATTAGTTTTTTCCTCAATATTTTGTGAATTGATTTTGTCTATGTATTTATTTATACATTTTTATTTTGGTATTGCTGTTTATCATGGTACCATTTTGTTTTTGTTATGGGTGCTGTCATTTTGGTACTGCTGTTACCACAGTAGTGGTAGATGCATCCTGGGTGTTATATTGTATTCTGTATTGAATCAGAAACATCTAGATAGATAGATAGATAGATAGATAGATAGATAGATAGATAGATAGATAGATAGATAGATAGATAGATAGATAGATAGATAGATAGATAGATACTTTATTAATCCCAATGGGAAATTCACATTCTCCAGCAGCAGCATACTGATACAATAAATAATATTAAATTAAAGAATGATAATAATGCAGGTGAAAAACAGACAATAACTTTGTATAATGTTAAATGTTAACGTTTACCCCCCCCCCCCCCCCGGGAGGAATTGAAGAGTCGCATAGTTTGGGGGAGGAACGATCTCCTCAATCTGTCAGTGGAGCGGGACAGTGACAGCAGCCTGTCACTGAAGCTGCTCTTCTGTCTGGAAATGATACTATTTAGTGGATGCAGTGGATTCTCCATAATTGATAGGAGCCTGCTGAGCGCCTGTCGCTCTGCCACAGATGTTAAACTGTCCAGCTCCATGCCAACAATAGAGCCTGCCTTCCTCACCAGTTTGTCCAGGCGTGAGGCGTCTTTGCTCTTAATGCTGCCTCCCCAGCACACCACCGCGTAGAAGAGGGCACTCGCCACAACTGTCTGATAGAACATCTGCAGCATCTTATTGCAGATGTTGAAGGACGCGAGCCTTCTAAGGAAGTAAAGCAGGCTCTTTTTACTCCTGACAGTTGGATAGTCTTCAATATATTTGGGATGTTCTGTTTTGTTGATTTTTTTGTAACAGATTTTAATGTTGTGGATAATGGAGGCAATCTGAATGGGATTTGTGTACACCAGAAATAAAGGCAACAACCTCTGACAAATTGATGACTCTTTGGTAAACACCAATTCAGCTCTCCAATCCCATTTGGAAGATCTTAAGAGGCAAACTGATGTGTTGTAAACTGATTCTTGACTAGTAATGAGCTAAATAATTCAAGTGAAATTGAATTGGCAGGAAAACTCAGCATTTCTCTCAAACAAATGCGCAAAATAAATGGTGTTTCACTTCCAGCCAAATTCATGCCATTCACATAAGAAGAAAGTCATTTAGTTCCATGTGGAAGTGTTTTCATGCATTAACTTAGCATGTTTCTGCTTGTTATTTAGTATTTAAATAAAGACTTCTATTGTTTATAAATTTATCTGTACTGAGCTTCAATATTCAAAAAATAAAGATCTCTCATTTCCTTTCACGTGTAGACATTTGTTTGATCCACCAGACGTATTCTGCTAGTACAATCCCCGTTTTACTAATTGTAATGACAATCTTGGTGATCGCAATCCTAAACATGCGCGAGAGAAAACAAACTTGAAGCTCCATGGCAAATGAAATGTGTGAACCCTAATCTTTCAGGAATGAAGAAAAAGGAAACACCAAGTGGCTTGATAACGTTGCAGACGGGGCAATAGACTTCCCATATAGTTAGTTTTCCCATGGAGAAAATGCAGCAAATGAGCATGACGGTGTGTTTTGGTGTGTCTTTTTGTGGAAAATATGCAAGATATCACATTTTTAAAAATACATACTGCACCCCTCTGCAGTGTGATTGCATCAGTGTAATATGGATTACACGCTTTACAGAGCTTCAGCAAAGAATGTGGATAATGCAGATATGTGAATGAGGCTTTAGGATGCAACATTCCTAGCTTTTCATTCAACAAAACCTTTAAAACTCCAGAAAAGTTTATAGTGAGTTTTGCATTGCAAAATTGTGTGCAAAACACATTTTAGTGTCTATTTTACTGTATAAAAGTGTATGCAAATTGAAATGTACATATTTCGCTTATCATAAATGTTCCTGACTTTGTCAGTCTCATTGACACTGACATCTAAATAGGTAGCTAAAACATAATGTTAGGCAGGTAGAAATCCTTTCATGCTTTTGAGATGAAAAACATTTTCTTCTGCTCCTTTCACTTTTATAGATTAGGTGCAGACAAGGCCATGACTAGAAGGTTTAGAGCAGGGGTGATCAGCTCTGGTCCTGGTGGGCTGCAGTGTCTGGAGGTTTTCATTCTAACCATCTTCTTAATTAGTGAATCATTTTTGCTGCTGATTAACTTATTTTGCCTTAGTTTTTTAATTGATGTGACTCCGACCCATTAGTTGTCTCTTTTTCCTTAATGAGCAGCCAAACAATAATGAGACACAAAACAAGTCATCACATGACCAGCTAACCTGAAAATAAAGAAAGGTGACGGTCTCGGTCATGTTGGTCTGCTCAGATCACAAAAACATCTTGACAGTGGTCTTAGAAAAAACAGAAAATCCACAGTCTACTGTGACAGAACGAAAGCAGCAACAAGTCATGATATTCAATAATGGCTTCAATTAATGGCTGCCATTTAATGAAGAAATGAATCAATTTCAGAGGACTGAATCCTTAGAAACAGGGCCATTAAAATGAAGGAAAAAGGAGTTAATTAGCAGTGAAAACTGCTTACTGATTAGGAACAGAGCTAGAACTAAAACCTGCAGCCACTGTGGCCCACCAGGACCGGAGTTGGACACCCCTGATTTAGAGGCTCTAGTCTTCTATTGTGGGTGATCCCACTATTATGGTCATATATATAAATGCACATGTGAAGTAAAATTCATAATAAATAATGTCCATCTATCCATCCATTTTCCAACCCGCTGAATCCGAACACAGGGTCACGGGGGTCTGCTGGCGCCAATCCCAGCCAACACTGGGCACAAGGCAGGAACCAATCCCGGGCAGGGCACCAGACCACCGCAGGACACACACATGCACACAAAGCACAATTTAGAATCACCAATGCATTCATTAGAAAACCTGCATATCTTTGGACTGTGGGAGGAAACCAGAACACACAGAGGAAACCCACACAGACATGGGGAGAACATGCAAATTCCACGCAGGGAGGACCCGGGAAGCGAACCCAGATCTCCTTACTGCGAGGCAGCAGCGCTACCCACTGTGCCCCCGTGCCACCCCCAGAGAAGATGAAAAATGTGCAAATTGTGTCCATTTGTGTGGATAAATGTTGACAGTTCAAAATAGCTGATTGTTCCACGCTGGGAGGATGTGAACACCAACATGGCCTTCCACTCTGTATACCTTCTATGAAATCTGGTATTTATAACTTTCTTATTTCTTAGCCTTGTGTTAACTTTACCCTCTTTATTCACTACTAAAATGCTTTTGTATTATAAAGACAAAGACAGCTCCTCTAGGGGACTATTTGTGTTGTGTAAAGTGGCCTGCTTTCAACCACTGCACTGAGGAGGTTTTTAAACAGTTGACGATAGTGTATTCGCCTTTGGTGTCAAATGCATGGTTGCTCACAACAGTGTATTTATATGGAACACATAGAGATCTTGATGTGGCTGATGAAACACTTTTCTTTGTCAGTGAGAAATACATCCTGCTACCTGGCTCTCTACACAAACAGACTGGATAGGATAAATGGCGACAAGATATTCAGCAGGCAGTAAAGATCTCCTCTCATTTTTAAACATTTATATTCTTAACTTTTTTAGAACGTTGCAAGAAGAGAACAAGCCATTTAACCCAAGAAAGCTCACCAATCCTCTCCGCCAAATTCCTCCAAAATGCAGTAATATTAAGTCAAGTTCTGAAGGTCCCTAAAGTCCTACTCTCTACTGCTGTGCTCGGTAACTTATTCTGTGTGTCTGTGGTTCTGTGAAGAAATAATATTTGCATAAAATTTACCCTCAGGAAGTTTCAATTTTTTTCATCCAGTAAGAACATACAAATCCCAAAGCCTTTAAAGTTAGTACTTCATGTTTGTTATGGCTACTTGCCCAAAAGCACAACCTCCTTCTGCATATCAGGAAGTCCTCACCTGGGGACGTCACAAAATAAATATATATGTCATTTTTCCTCTTTGTCATGCATATGTTCTCCAGCAGATTTAGCATTACTGTCTCAAAATGTCATGACACGTTAGGACTTATGTACTCACTGTCTTGTGTGGAGTTCACATGTTCTCCCTCTTATCAGCATGGGCACTCATGCTTGTCCATACTTCAAAAAACTTGTGTGTTAGGACAGGGCCATCGTAATGCATGGGCACGCTGGGCAGTTGCCCCATGCTAATTTATGAATGTTGTAACTTGCTGTTAATAATAAATACTGTACTATACTAAACTATAAATATTTGTTATTGTGTTACAAGTGGACATTGGCATTCACCTCTGATTTAGTAACACGGTCACTTCTGCGACCTCACATGCATGTATGTGTACAAATCTCACGCACTACATAACGTAAAAGCGTATATGTTAACGTTACTTCAACTCAATTCTCTGCAAAGAAATTTTGCAAATGTTTATGTTGAACACTTGATTAATAATAAATAATTCATAGTAATTTCATACTGTGCCATCACCGTCTGTATGATTTACCAATTGAGTGTCATTTATATGTTGAAATTTTATGTGTTTTTTACGTTATATTGTTCAGACGTTTGTGTTGATCAATCTTTGCAGTACATCGTGTTTTTTAATGTTTAAACACTGATTTTGTTGGAAGTACCAATATAATAAATACATGTTTAATTTTATCGACCATTTACATTTTTAATCCTGTGAGTGGTTGTATGGGTAGGGGTCCCAGTGCACTGCTTTGCCCGGGGGCCCATAATGCTGTTAAGACGACCCTGTGTTAGGATAATCAGTGACTTATAAATTAGAAATTTAAAAAACAAGTGTCAAATAATAAATCAGAAGAGAACAGTGTACCAGAGGGTACCACCAGAGGGTCCTTGCATGTCTCTTCAACAAATGCCTGCATTTATACTTGAAGGTTAATCCATTTCGGACATAAAAACACATTTTAATTTTGTCACATTCACCACAAAAATTCGGAAAGAACTATAAGTTATTTCAGAGAATTCTTACATGATGGGAATTTTTTTGTGTGTACACCTACTTTTCTATATAGTGTCTTTCCTGCATACAGTGTTATAAACCATGAAAGTGATGTCTCTTTCATAGCACTTTTCCACCAGGCTGGTGGGTTACACTGACCAGTCACATGCTGCCCAAAGGGAGTTGCATTTGGGAAAATCTTAAGAAATGTTGGCCTAGTCTGATTACATCAGTTATCCAAATACTAGCACATATACATATAATTTGTCATGTGCTTATAGACTTAAGCATTTTAGTCAACTGGTGTTTCTGTTATTTGCTACCTACATTACTCAGGGTAGGCACTAGTATGAACTGGATTAAGCAAGTTTAGAATTGATATAATGGATGCTTTCAACCATCTGAGTGCTTCATTTCAACAATGTTGCCATCTGAATGCTGTTTCACATGACTACCTGTTTTTTTCTTCAAAGACGTTGATATTATTTCCAAGTCATCATTCCAAAGGGACTGCTCAAGGACCCAAATGTTGATGCAGCTATTTCTGTAGCATTATGTTGGTGTGCAGGCCTAAAAGAACAACTAATGGGATGCTGTAGACGAGTACCGTTACAATGACAACTGACGATGGTTTATCTTGAGATTTATACATTTCCGTGAAGAGGCTTTTTTGTTATCTCTCAGGAGAACAAAATAATATCATAATTAAAGATAACATCACATTTGCGTTGTTTTAGTTTAAGATTAATTTGCATTGTCCATTTACTATCGTCTAATGATTTGAAATGATGAATGGAGTCTTTGCATGTTCTTCTCTGGGTTTTTCCCAAGACACATCTCAATGTAGCATTGGTTAGGTGGATGAGCTCAGCCTGAGTGAGCGTCGTTGTGTGTAAGAGTCTGCCCTATGATGGGCTGCCACCACGTTCTGGGTTGGCACGTGGCTGATGCTTAGTTCTTTCTGGATAGCCTTCAACCCTTCCCTGAAATATACTAAGCAGGTTTGATAAAGAATGGGTGGATGGACCTTTCCTGAATAATGCAACTTTACCAGCTGTGCAGACAGGCTTGAAAATTAGCCTTAGTATAATCTTTCAGTTTAAGTATTGCGTATAAAAGGTTTTGTTAATGTTTTCCTGGATTATCACATCTGTCCTCAAATAATTCCAGCTGCTTAAGCACTAAAAAACTGTCCAAGCATCAGATGGGCTTTGTACAGAATTTACATCCTTTTCCCTGCTTTTTTGGACTTTCTTCATTGTTCTTGTTGAAAAATGTAAACTTATTTTCTTGCATTGCAGATTTTGTGTTTCATCCATCCATCCATCCATCCATTGTCTCCCGCTTATCCGAGGTCGGGTCGCGGGGGCAGCAGCTTGAGCAGAGATGCCCAGACTTCCCTCTCCCCGGCCACTTCTTCTAGCTCTTCCGGGAGAATCCCAAGGCGATCCCAGGCCAGTCGAGAGACATAGTCCCTCCAACGTGTCCTGGGTCTTCCCTGGGGCCTCCTCCCGGTTGGACGTGCCCGGAACACCTCACCAGGGAGGCGTCCAGGAGGCATCCTGATCAGATGCCCAAGCCACCTCATCTGACTCCTCTCGATGCGGAGGAGCAGCGGCTCTACTCTGAGCCCCTCCCGGATGACTGAGCTTCTCACCCTATCTTTAAGGGAAAGCCCAGACACCCTGCGGAGGAAACTCATTTCAGCCGCTTGTATTCGCGATCTCGTTCTTTCGGTCACTACCCATAGTTCATGACCATAGGTGAGGGTAGGAACATAGATCGACTGGTAAATTGAGAGCTTCGCCTTGCGGCTCAGCTCCTTTTTCACCACGACAGACCGATGCAGTTTTTTTTTTTTTTTTTTGTGTTTCAATTTAGTTTATTTATTTTTATATGATAATCAGGGCCATCTTAACAGCAACATAGGCCCCCGGACAAAGTAGTGCACTGAGGCCCCTGAAACATACACAGACATCAAGAAACATTGGGGGCCCCTATGCTCCCGGGACCCACGGCCAGTGCTCATTGTGCCCATATGTTAAGATGGCCCTGATGATAATTTCAATTGTTTTATTTTCAGCACTGAGTTTTGGTGATAGAGAAAAAAAGAAAATTGAATTGTACATTTATATGATTTTGCCACAAAGGTATTTATTAATATTAATTTAGGTCACATAATCATTGAATCATTGCTTATAATATGTTTAAAATATCTTCATTGTGTTTGTTATTGAATGTGTCTGTATAATGAATTAGCGTGCAACTGAAGGGTCTGCAGAGAACTGCATTTTCAGAGCGTGATTTGCTAAGCTCCTCTGTTAGTGCTGACCTATTTAACGTTTCTTTAGATGTGAGAGCAGAGCACACCTTTGCAGCTTGAAATGAGAGAAGGAGGAGCTGAAAGTAAAAATATGACTCGTTTTAGGGTGAAAACTCAGCCAAGGTCAGAAAAAAGAGAAAAACTTCCTCTTTTTTCAGTTTAGCTCGGCGCAGACGTGATCTGTCGGAGACATTTCTGCAACTGCTCACAGGTAGGGAAAAAAAATCACATTGCACGCTTTTATTGATTAAATGCTGGGTCAGTAGGCAAAGAGGAAGAGGGTTTTAGTAAGGCTTTATCAGTGAAGTTTTATCAATGATGCTTTATAGTGCTAAAGTGACATTAAAATAAATGTTATGAACACATCGTAGATAGATAGATAGATAGATAGATAGATAGATAGATAGATAGATAGATAGATAGATAGATAGATAGATAGATAGATAGATAGATAGATTTGTAGTTTCACAGGAACATTGTTTGTGCTGCCTCGCGGTGGCATTTAGTCGTGATTTAAGGAAAATAAAAACTTCAGGAACGGGTGCATTTTCTTTAACGATTTAAATGAAAGCGTTTTCAGCTAAAGTACAATCTTAATCGGAGATCTTAAACGCAACATGCTTAAAATTTAATTTCCATTTTAAGGAAAAGCTGGTTGTTGGGAACTCCGCGTCCGCGTAACAGAAAAGCTCTTTAATTCGTTTCCGATTACTCTCTGAAATACTAACAAAATGTTAGTATTTACAGTTATATTAGGACATAAAAATCAGAACATGGAAATCGATCCAGAGATTCGTCTAATTCTCATAATTAAACTAATAACTCAAAGTGTACATATGCAAGAGTATATAAAATATAGAAGATATTAGAACATCATCCCCTATAGACATCCTCATTTAACTCTGTAACTGTTTGTCGATTTTGCTCATTGCAGCCATGATGGGTTTTTGCAACCACGAATCTGAAGTTGACTAAACGGGTTTGAAAAGAAATGGAAAAATGTGTTTGGCTGTTTTGAGAATACCGTTTGTAATCCATTCCGCAAAAAGATTTTTTTCTTCTGCTACTGTTTTAATTACAGTAAATGTGCTTTAGTTTTTCTATCTATCTATCTATCTATCTATCTATCTATCTATCTATCTATCTATCTATCTATCTATCTATCTATCTATCTATCTATCTATCTATCTATCTATCTATCTAACAATGTTCAAAAATTAAACACTGGAGTTGTTTTGTTTTCTACCAAAAAAAATCTAACGGGGTAAACAAAATTTACTTGACAAGATTTCTTGAAAGCAGCTAAAACATACTGAATACTCATTAGTATTCATAACACTAATAAATCTTAAAATACCTTTAACAAGATTTTGGCTTGAGATAAAAAAAAGTTTTAATTTGTTTAATTTTCATTCACTAGTGTGGTGCTGAGGTGTCACCTGTTACATGGCTGCACTGGGGTCCTAATTTGGGATCCTGAGGTGGTTCGTTGTTTGGTGGGTGTAGCAACACACTCTATCTATCTATCTATCTATCTATCTATCTATCTATCTATCTATCTATCTATCTATCTATCTATCTATCTATCTATCTATCTATCCTGCAAGTTTCGGATTACTGCTTCTGTTCCTGGCCCACTACACGCTGTCCGCTAGGGGTTACGCTCGTGAATTTGTCGCGTGTCGTTTTACAGATGGGTGCTTTTTCGCCCACATGCACGCCCTTTATACTTTGGCTCCCTCGCCACACCAGATCGCTTCAGTTGATAGCAGTCTTAAGAGAGGCAGAGGTTAGAAGTAAATTAGCAAAATCTGATTTTTTTTTCAACGTTCTGACAAAATTTGGAAATGTTATCTGATCTTGGCCGTGTCACGTGTTGTTTATTTGTTTAAAAAGGCAACATCTTTGACCACAAAATAAGAAGGTTTACCGTGTTATCTATAAGAAATGTGTGAAAGTCGGGAGATTTGCATCATACACCGTGCAGTACATTCCTTTCTTGATCGGAGTTTGAGATTCAGGGCGAGCAGAAACTGAAGACAGCTGAGCTGCCGCAATGTCAGTTTTGATGGATACGACTGCGGAGAACTGCGATCAATGGCTCCGCTTTCAATGTGAATATTATTATATTTTCATTGCCGTTAACTGCTATGTTTGGGATACAAAGTAATAAATGACTCTTAACAGTTCAGAAATTGAATGGTCTAAAGGTACTACACCTATTATTTTAAGTGGCTTTATATAGCACCTATAAGAATCATTTCTTTTCTGCAGTTTAACCCTAACCCTCCCAGCCTTGAATTCCTTGAGGCCCAGTGATGGAGCGCATCCCCAAACCGCCCACCCACCTTTTTTTCTGCCCAGCTGGGTTTGTCTTTGGTTCTCAACTGAGTCTCTGCATTGGATTAAGCAGGTTTGAGGATATTATGTTTATTGAAAACAGATGGATGGATTCACATATCTTTTAATGAAGGGGTGATTTTATCTTAGCAGTATTTATCAAATTAAGCACTTTCTCCTAAGAATTTGAAGAAGGTGAGTTTTGGTGAATTTGTACAGATAATGCTGAAAGCCTTGAGCCAAGGATATTTTCCTAAGTTCCCAGGAGACTCTTAATGTGTATAGCTTTGCCCATCACTAGTGGTTAGCAAGTATTCTTGATGATTAAGAAGTACACATACACTCAGACTTTGCACATCTAATTTGTAGAGGGTAATTATTAATCATAAATCACATTGATAACATAGACACAATATTATTGAGCACTTTGCTCACTGAACAAAATATGTGCATTAATGAATATTCATTCTGAGACATCTTTTAATACTGTTCTTTAGTGGTTGTATATGACAATATATTGGTAGATCTAAACTGTGTGCGACTTGTTTATGGCATTACTCAACTGACATTTTATCACTGACACTGGTAGCCTAATTCATTGTGAAATTCTTTTGCTTCCTCTCTCTTCTTTCTTGCCTACCCCCCTAATGCCACTCACTTGGATTCAGAGACAGTATCATCAGCACTCACTTTTCTCCACTCCAGCCAGGACCCTCCCAGAGACCGTGTACCCACACCGGTGGATTTAGGCAGAGGACCACATCTTGTAAGTCCTGCTCTCTTTCTCCCTCACACACAATCACACACACCCAGGCCAAGGGTTCTGTTTATGGTCAGCTTCTCATGATAGCTTGCTGCCTCCGACACTTTTGTAGCATTTTTCTCATAGGTCCGTATGCCCGCATCCATCATCCCCAAAAACATCAGTGATTACAAGCAAACACAAGGTTAAGACCACACTAGAGTCAAACGCAAAAGCGCAAAGGTAAAGTTTTACTAAAGCTCATGTTGGACATTGCAGTCTTGAATCAGGACCACCCTTAAACCCTCTAATCCCACTTCTGAAAGCAAAGTACAAAACTGGTCATTTCTGTTAAGCTTTGTGTTTTCATTGTTGTTTTTTTCCAGTAATTCTTTTGTTTTGCTTTTGTGAGACACATTTTCGGGCAGACCACTATGCTTCTGACCTACTTAAACAAAAAAAACTCACTGAGATGTGTATTCAACGCATTAACAGCCCACGTGCTATACTGGGTCATCATGTCTGATGACATCATTGATGCTTGATGCCAAAGTGCCAAACAGAAAGAAAACAAAAGAAATCAACCAACCACAACCCGAAAATAAGTAGGAAAATAGGTCAAAAATGATGCAGCAACATCTTGTGATGCCCACAGGCACTGATCATTAATGTTTAGATCCTGACGTATGTCATCAGAAGGAACCTCATGCATTCTCATCAAATCCTTTCGAGACAATTCTCCATTTACCTTCAGAATAGTAATCACTGATGTGAACCATTTAGTTCTCTTGCTCCATCCTTCTCCAGAGCCCACAGACTTGATTCTTCTCAAATTTGTTTAAATTTGTTTAAAAAGGTGGCAATCCATATTCTCTTTAAATTCAGTTCTCACTGGGTCTCCTTTTAATACGCCTACATCTCCCAAAAAGATTATGTGTATAAACATAAAATGGATATCTTCACTCCTACCACTGGAATTATACGGACAGGCCAATTGTATTCAATCTGTGCATTCGCTTTTACAAAGAACTGCCCCTTACGCTCATAGAGTCTTTGCGACTTTGCAAGGAAATCTTAAATGATTTATCTAAAACCATCAATGGTGGATTCAGAGATTACATTGGTGACTGATCCAAGAACAGTTGCAAGCACCATTGGTATATGTGTTGGTATCATGGTGACTGACTACAATAGCTCATCATCTCAACTAACTGAATAAACCCATATCTGCTTTATTGGAGAGACAAAAATGCTGTCTGTGCTGTTAAGTGTTTTGGGGAAAGTGGCAGTTATGCTCTGCTCTGTTTTCTTGCACATCCTCCACTTCTTCTCATCAGTTGGGCATGGCTCACTATAAAAGCACCCATCGTGTATATCATTAGATCTTATCAGCACTGTGGTGCAACGTAGTGGTGATATTCTCAGCTCTCATTCTTTCTCTCTCTGCTCACTTGAGTGCTTTTCAGCTCCTCAAGTGCAGCTTTACCACTACCTCTGTGTGCTTTGCTGCATCAAAGATGGCTTGAAAGGTATGGTCACTGGGTATTTGTAACTTTTCGAAGAACTGCTTATCTCTAATTCCAGTCAAAAGTTTTATGTCAATTTATACTTTCTCTTCTGCTTGAAAGTCTCAGTTGCCATTTAGCTGATCAAACTGTTTTATGAATGTTTGCGAGAGTTTAGCACACAGGAGTAAGACACTGCTCATTGTATTATTGCATGAAATATCTGATAAGGAGCATATCAACTCATATAGACAATCAATTTCTGCAAATAAAGCAATATATTTCTCCATTGTTCTACACAATAGTAAAGCAAATCCAAGAGCTTTATTTTCCACCATGGATAAACTTGTGTAGCTTTCCGATTTTTCACTGATTTCACCTTCATCTGAAGTTTGGGATAAACATAGCAATGGGGTAGGCATACAGTTTCCTGACAAAAAAAATGTAGCTGTGTTTACCCAAAATTACCAAAGTTCTTCAGCTCCAGCTTGTAAATGGGATTCAGTAAAAGCCTGATGAGTCGAAATGATTCCACAGATAAAATATCTATTTCTAACCTAAATTTCAATCTCTCTGCACGTCTCATCACCTTGGACCATCTAAAACCTCAAGTACAAGTTCTTCATCAGTAAAGTCAGGGATTGCGCACAGGCCTTCTCTCCAGTTGATGCTGTCTTCGTTTGTGAGCTGGTCATTTTACTTCTCCACCTGCTCACTAGACCCCATGCCTACTGTGTTATTTGTAGTTTACACGCCTGTCTCGTGTTCTCACATACACACATTACTAATGTGTTCATGAGTGCCAATTGACTGTAACATGGCAACTGTTAAGAAAGTAATGTGTTGACCAATATAACATAGCTAGTTACAGATCTTTTTTCAGTGTATCCATTTCTGAAGTGTTTCTTCACTTCACAGTTAGCATCTTACATTGAGAAGTTTAGCTTTAAACCCTTCTAGTCATATTCCAAGGCTTTGTCCCAGTGAAAATTGTGAACGATCCTCTTGTAGATGATGATTATAGCAATTATTCTGTTTTTATACTACTGGATCTTTCAGCTCTTTTCGATTGAACTGTTCACCTTCAATTCCTTGAGTCATATTTAGGTCTTGCAGATGTAACTTTGGCACAGTTTTAACTCAATTTATCTACTGATTTTTGTGTGTTGGTAGCCATAAGTCCACACCTATCCCTATCACCTAAGGTGCTCCACAAGGTTCAATACCTGAACCACTCTTATTTATTATTTGCCTCTCACTCTGGGCAAAGTCAATATGAGTTTTCATTTCAGCACTTGTAAGACCCAAAACTACGTGCACACCAAGCCTGCTTATGACCTTCCACTATCATCACCACTTCAACTCTCTAAAACGTAACAAAGACAAGAACAAATTACTACTCTCAGATCACTAAAGTACTACTCAGAGCTGTGGGGAATCTCAGCATAGATTTTAACATTTACATCATCTCCCCATCTTCTGAAATCAGGAATTTGGGCGTAAGCAAACAGATCTAATCACTTTCTTTCTCTCTCTGGTCGTGCTGTTGGAACACTCACACCATCTTTTGTCACCTCATGTCATGACTACTGTAATTCTGTGCTTCTTGGAGTATTGAAAATGGCCTGAACAGATGCCTGTATGAATGACCTTTAAAACTTGCATGCTTATGTACAGACTCCATCATCACATTTGTTATTCTGTTCTTTACGATATGCTTCATTATTAAGCTCCATTTCATGTTCTGAAGACTGTTAAAGAAGAATTGCTTGTTGTTCCCCACACGAAACACAAGTCCCGGGGTGGCCAAACATTTGCTTCTCTTCAAGTCCATCGTTCCCATATCTTTGCTCTTTCAAAGCATACTAACAGCCTTATCATTTTAGTCCATCTTTTTTGTGATGACTTCATTATTTGTAATCATTTTGTTTCCACTATGATTATCTATTTGTTTTAAATTTCTTTTATAATTTTGTCTTTTAAATTACCTATGTACAATGCATCACTAAATAACACACATTATGATTATTACCAGTGACAGCGCACTGCATGATAACATGCAGTGAACACACTTCACTTGAGCATTTATAGTTTTCCTACTCTTTCTCTGTACGTTTAGAATTCGTTTTCTCAGAGGTTGATGCATTTGCTGCTTCCTGAGCAGCTCTTCTTTTCTCCACCCTAGTGGCCCGCTTCTTCTCTTCTTTCGTCAGCATCTTTTCACATTAAAACTGATTAAGTCAGTGTTTGTGTTGCAATTACTTAGTACGTTTTCTTTAATTTTTCACTTAAGCTGGCACTTACAGTAAGTCTTCAATCTGCTTCAAGAATGATTTAAGATATAAAGAGGTAGGGAAAGTGACAGCAAAGGTGGTAGGGATGAGAACGGCGGCCATGCAGCCGCTGCTGGCCACTGCTAAGTGTTGATTCTACAATAAAATAAAATAAAAATAAAAGAGAAATAACCTTGGAGGTCAAAAGTGGATAGTAGACATCACATAGTATATGTGTACCAAATTTCAGGTCAATAGGTCAAATGGTTTCCGAGCTACAGGTGATTTAAAATCCTGGACAGACAAACGGACAGCCATGGTAGCGTATTATATAAGAGGATGATGATGGTTAAAAACAAAAATTACTAGTAATTTATTAGATCTATTAAAATAGAAAACTAATTGTTTCAAAATAAAGTGCAGCACATTTTCCAAGCTAATCAACAAAGGACTTATATCTGTCCAGAGTTTGCGTCTGCCATGTGTCTGATGCTACTGCAATAGGCTCTGGCCTCTGGGACCCACAATTAGACAAAGAAAGGAATAATGGACACCACAGCATACACCTTATAGTTCAACTTTAGGTCCAAATTTGTCTGTCATGTGGACAGAGTACAGAGAAATTCTTACTTGCATGACTGACTGACCAGCACACACCTCTTTATGGCTTACGGTTTCTCTAGGCTGGTAAACCATCCAGAACTGCTGGAAAAGATAATGAAATCAATAATGTTGATTTATTAATGTCTGGGTGGATGGATTGTTTTTCCAAGCTTCAGTCCTACAGCATTCTGTTTAGAGGAAGGAAGCTGACCGCCCTACTAACACATCTAAGACTTATAAAGTATGAATATTTCAAGTCACAGCAGAGATCATCATGATGATAGTCAAATGGTGAGACAGTTTCATTTGACCTTTTCAGTTTGTTCTTACTTTAACCCAATAGTAAAGGTCAGTTTCTGGGATAGGAAGTATTGTTCATAAACTCAATCTTATTTAAATTCATTATAACATTTTGATGCTCGATGAGGTTAAAGTAAAAAAGGGAAGGAGTCAGAAGAGCTATCTCGTCATCATACTAATTCTCTGTGCATTCCATTTCCCATCTTTTTTAAAGCACGGATTAACAGATTTTGAACCATCTCATTCTTCTCTTGTAGAGTTGGATTTAGACAATATTTAGGCTTTATTCTGTCATGTCAGTAGCCATTTGTATGTGTTAAAATGATTGGTTTGGCCTTATTTGTCATATGGCAGAAGAAAAAAAATATATCAGGTTTAATTATGCAAAATGAGAAAAAAGATTTTTTGTATTAAATGTGTGAAGAGGAACTCGACTCCCTAATGCAGTGCCTATAAAAATGATTCATCCTCTTGGAAGTTTTCACACTTTTATTATACATCATTCAACCACAGTGGACTTCTTTTGGCTTTTTCACATTGATCAATAGAAAAAGATCTCTGCAAAGTAGTCTATATTAATTACAAATATAAAATACAAAATAATATGTGATGCCTGAAAGAGGAAAGCCCAGTTATGGTTTCTGCTGTGGGTAAATGTGTGGATCACAATGTGTTCACTATCTGTACACCTCTGCGATTACATCTGTGCCTTAAAGAGTGAAACCGCTTGTGGCATTTCATTGTGAAGGAAGTCACCATGAGTCAAGTGCATTGAACTGGGCTGAAGCACCATGGCATAAAGTGACTGGCACACAGTATGGCACATCAAGAAGTTACCAACTCGCTGCCTTCTAAAGCTAATGTGAGAGTATATTGAGTGGAAAAATGAGACAAGTCACGATGAGCATGATATACTTTTTATATTTGCTCCGAATATTGGAGTTAGAAACAAAATACATACATAGTCAGCTTCAGTAACAGATCAAAATTAGAAAACCAAGCTCACAAGTACATCAATACTGCATATGTGAGATCATTATTATTACCTTTCACCCATTTGTACATAATGCACACCATCATTGAAGATCTGGAAATCAGCATTATCTTTATAACATAAAAGATGGAAAGCATGGCAGTGATGGAAATGGAAATGTCACAAAATGAGTAGAGAAGAAAATACCATCACTGTCATTTGAAAAGCTGCTCTCCAAACCTCAGTGTCAAACTCCTGACCCGCATGAAACAGAAAGACAGAGAAGGAGGAGGAGGAGGATGAAGCGGAGGAAGCCAATAAGGAGCCCTAAGTGTATCAAGCAAGAGGGGTCATAATCTTTCAAAATGTGGGTAGACAGGCTGAAGGCTAATAATGGTGCCTGGTACTTAAATAACAAATCCAGGCTCAACTGATAAGGGGTAACAGAGGCTACTAGGGAGTATTTATCAATGTATAAAGAATATCTGAAAACAGATGGTTAGGTTCAGAACAGGGAGGTCATATTTTACCAAGATGCTGGGATTCTATGAGGAAACAACAAAAGGATATGGTCAAAGTGGAGCAAATGATATTATTTATCTTGACTTTCAGAAAGCATTTGATAAGGTGCCACAACAGAAAGTGGGTATCAAACTAAAAGAAGTGGGAGTTCAGGGTGTTGTGTGTAGATGGGTGCAATATTAGCTCAGACACAGGAAGCACAGAGCGATGGTGCAAGGAACACTATCAGATTTGCCTGACATTTAGAGTGGTGTTCCACAGGGGTCAGCGCTAGGGCCTCTGATATTTTTAATGTATATAAAAGCTTCAGAAGGGGAATATAAGTAACAATCTGGTTAAGTCTGCAAGATTGGTGGAGTGGCAGATAATCTGGAATTCACTGAATGATTTCAGAGGGATTTGGAGAGCAGAGGCTTAGGTTGATTTGTACAAGATGGAACTTAATGTAAGTAAATGTAAAGTATTACATTTAGCAAGTAAAAATGTTATATTTGAATACACAACGGGAGGTCTGAAAATCAAGAGTTCATCTTATGAGAAGGATTTAGGAGTCGTGGTGGACTCGACACTATCAACTTCCCGACAGTGTTCAGAAGCCATTAAGAAGGCTAACAGAATGTTAGGTTATATAGCACAATGTGTGGAGTACAAGTCCAAGGAAGTTATGTTCAAGCTTTATAACGCACTGGTGTGGCCTCACATGGAGTACTGTGTGGAGTTTTGGTCTCCAGGCTATAAAAAGGACATAGCAGCACTAGAAAAGGTGCAGAGAAGAGCAACTAGGCTGATTCTAGGGCAACAGGGGTTGAATTATGAGGAAAGATTAAAAGAGCTGAGCCTATACAGTTTAAGCAAAAGAAGATTAAGAGGTGACATGATTGAAGTGTTTAAAATTATGACATGAATTAGTACAGTGGATCGAGACTGTTATTTTAAAATGAGTCCATCAAGAACACGGGGACACAGTTGGAAACTTGTTAAGGGTAAATTTCACACAAGCATTAAGAAGTTTTTTCTTTACACAGAGAACTACAGACACTAGGAATAAGCTACCAAGTAGTGTGGTAGACAGTAAGACTTTAGGGACTTTCAAAACTCTGCCTATTTTTAATTTAGAATAATTAAGTGGATAGGACTGGCGAGCTTCATTGGGCTGAAATGCCTGTTCTCATCAACATTGTTCTAATGTTCTATTGTTTACATTTTATGTATCTGTATCTAAACCTGTGTAATGCTCCATGTTTTTTGTGAATGGTCCCCCCAAAAGGGAAGACCACCTGCCAATCAATACCAGGAACTGCCCTCTTCTCTATAAATCTGGAGGGTCTACCATAGTTCCTGGCAGTTCTTTGTGAATGTGCTCTGGTGCTGGTAAGTTCTTGTGCCCTTTTCTGTGTTTACTGTGAATTATTGGATATTCAGCGTGTTTGCTGTGTTTTTTGACCTTGACTTGGGTTTTGTTTTGGGACTTTGTTCAACTTGGACATGCCTGTGTTTCAGGTAATTCCTTTTGCTCCACAGAGCCTGCTTTTGTTACAGAGCACTTTGTTAAAAATACCTCTTTTATTTTATAAAGAGCGTGCGTTTGCCATTATTGCTTGCCAGGGTTTGAGAGTGATATCCCCCTCTAGTGGGCATTCTTTTGGAAGTGCTTTTGGAACTTATTGGGGTTTATGTACTTTGGGAAATCTAGTTCATGACAGTGTACATGTCGCTCTAGGGTAACGGTGCTGGTTAAAAGCATATTCTAAACATGTGAAAATATCTGATTGTGTACTCAGCCACTGCCTCACTCTGAACGTCTGTTAAATGAAAACCCTAAAAGTACACAGTTATACTATTAGTAGTACGTGATGGGTAATGTGATCTAAGCAAATCACTTGAATTATTGTTCAGTAATCAATAAGCCAGGCATTAATTCAGTCAATTCAACCTAATAAGTAAAAATATCTTTTTACTCTTTACTCTTTTAAGAATTAAGCATATTTTCTATACCACCTTTATTGTTGAAGCAGATTTTTTTTTGTATTGAAAACAATTAAAAGGGGAAACACAAAGAAATCACAATGCTGCCTGTCCTAGAAAACATAATTTAACGTCACGCAACAAAAGTGAGAAGTCAGAAATGAGTCAATGAAGCCAGCATGCCTCCCTGGTGTCTTGCACTAGTTAGTTTCTCACCGTTTTTTTTTACATGTTCTTTGAAAATGAATAAGTAGTTATTATTTCAGTGTTTGTTAGAGTATTATTTATAGATTTTTGAGTCAGCCGTCCATTCATCTTTGGGCTTTTCCATTTGCCATTGTCCAGAGCATATTCTGGCCACGCTGGGTGCATGGTGAGTACCCACACAGGATGGAGTGGGATTTAATTTTTAGTATGTCTTTATTTAAATATTACCTGAAGTGCCTTGCATTTTCCTGACTCCACTATCATATAGGTAGAATTATGCAATTGTAGTCAGAGGGGGCCCTTGTGGCAGCCCTCCACACCCAGATATAAACCATGGAAGCAAAAGAGAAAAAATATGGCATTTTTCTTCTGCTAGTTGATTATTCACCATTTCTCCTCTGCACTCCAAAAGCCCCAGCCACTAAGATGACTTTAAACCCCATTCCATCTAACTAAGTATTCAGGTCAGAAGTATCCCCACCTTTGCTTCAGGGACAACACACTAGATCTTCCACTACCAACTACTGTTACGTCTCTGAGGATCCTGCATCTACAACGCATTTTGCTTATTACCTGCTCCATGAGAACAGATGCCAAGAGATGTTCTTGTTTTTCCTCCTATGCCTCAGAATCTCTCTAATAAGGCATCCAGGCACCCCTGCCAGCTGCTGAACTGTCCCGTGGGTTACATGATAACACCCAGCTTCTCTTTCTCTCTCTATCTATCTTTCATGTTTCAGTCTGCATCTGAGTGGTGCAGTACACCTGCAGTAAAGTGCATGCTGATTGTTCACATGCCCTGTGTTCTTATGGTGGCATATGCTGGACATTTCCTGCTATTGCCAATGTAGCTTTCTAACTGTCGTGGAAGTTTATGGTGGGAGCAAGTCCAGCACTGTGGTAACTTGTTGGTGCTGTAGCTTCTGGCAAAAATTTGTGAGCCGGGCACCAACAGCTTCCACAACATCTTTACAGTTTCTATTTCTGAATTTCAATATGCGCCTATTCATGTACTTGCAAGATAAGTGTGTCAAGGGGTAAAGCACACTGTTTATAAATAATTTTGAATGTACTTTTACTTTATGGGTTGATTATAGTGCAGAATCAAAAAATAGAAAGGAAGCAAAACATAGCGAACCAACAGATAAACTAAATTACCCACTGAACTACTCAATGTGCTATAAAAGCTGTGCCTTGGGGTTGTCTTTGATTACAGAACATCCATCCAACACTTCTCTGAAGTGAATTTGCTAGTGTAGGGTTACAGGAGACAGCCCCATGTGAGATGCCACTTTGGATTACCCTGCCATCTTAAGTACAGCTCTGTTCTGCAAATGATGAATTGTGTGCTTCACAGGAGTTCAGACAATCATCTTTAGGTTTTTCAATGACACACTTCTAGACCTTTCTTCTTATTTTCACTACACAACCTCCCCACCTGACCAGGTGCGTCACAGCTTCAGGCTGGGGTGGGAGGTTCCCTATGGAGTTTTTGCACTGTTGACAGCCATAAGAACAGTAAATGGAGCATCAAGGACTATCTACAAATGTGCATTCAACAAGTGGGGGTAGGACTCTCAAAGATCGGGGCTACGCACCTGAGATCAGGGACTAAAGCCCCAGAAAGACCCCTGCACCAGAGATAATGGGGCAAGATGATCAAAAGAAACTCTTTCCCCAATGAGGCTATGAATTAATGGAAGGGGTACAAGGAGAGGCCTGAAATGTCACTCAGCTCCGTTGTTCCCACGGCACAAATGACCACACTTCAAAAAACACTCGAAAACGAAACAATACTCCTCGGATAAAAAACAATGGTGCAGCCTGACTTCACAGTATATCACTTTCAGGTTACATTTTTGCAACTGCTCTACTCTTCATTTATCACCTTCTGTAAACTGTTTATTTAGGTTAAAAGGAAGTTAGATGAGCATTTACTTTTTTCATCATAATAGCTTCTGAACTGTTGCAAACAGTTTAGTAGTTTAAAACAAAGTAACTGCCAAATACTCTGTCCCTTAACTCTGTATTTGCCTAGTTAGTCTTTCAGTGGTCATCAACAGTGCAATATCCTTATTGAATAATTAAAAAAATATTAGTCCATGCTTAAATCATTTAAGCAAAGATTTATCAGTAATTTTCTTTGAATCTTTATTACATGTGGACATACAGTACTGTTCTCAAGTCTTAGGCACATGTAAAAAAGATTCCATAGAGTAATGATACTTTTGAAAATGATGAAATGTAAAGTTTCTAAATATCCATTTATTCCACAGAAACTAAAAATAATTAAAAAAAAAAAGTAAACCAATATTTGTGAAGACCACCCTTTGCCTTTAAAACTGCATCAATTCTTTTAAGTGACTGTCATGATGTTTTCTAAGAAAATCAGCTAATAGTCTCTTTCACGCACCCTGGAGAACTTGCCCCAGCTCTTCTACAGACTTTGGCGCCTCACCTGCTGCTGACTCTCCTAGTTATCCCTGACGGCCTCAACTTGTTGAGATCAGGTCTGGGTGGAGGCCACAGCAGCTGTTTCTGAGCTCCTTGTGTTTTTGGCAGTGTGTTGAGCTTACTGCTCTGCTGCATAATGAAGCTGGTACCAAGCAGACACATCCCTAAAGCTATTGCATTATGGGTGAGAATCTGCTTGCATTCCTCAGCATTGAGGAGTTCATGAATTCTGACCAGATCACCTAGTCCATTTGAAAAAATGCAGGACTAAACCTGCATTTGAACATCCACTGTGCTTCACTATTGGCTGCGGACATTCATTCATGTAATGCTCTCCGGCTCTTCTATGGACAAACTTCCTGCTGTTCGATCCAAAAAATGTCCAGTTTTAATTCATGAGTCCATAACGCTTGCTGCCATTGGCCCTTGTGTTTTTGTGTGTAGGCGAGTCCCTTGGCTTTGTTTTCACTTTGGATGAATGGTTTTTTGGTTGCACCTCTTCCATGAAGACCACTTCTGACAAACAGTATGTGAACAGTTATACTTGGGTTCCAGTGGTTTCTGTGAATGAAGAGCTCACAGCTATGCTAGATTTCTTCTGATGGACATACTGTAAATTTGATATATCTCTCACTTGCTGTGCACTCTGTGGTCAAACATGATGTTTTCAAACCTTAGTCTTGCCCTTACTTTGTGCTTCTTCAAAAGAACTTGGACAGAAAATCATTAAACTCTTGTCTTCCTGTTGTGAGGCAAAGGGGGGTGTAAATTGATTTAAATTATTCAATAAATGTGGTGACTGTACAACTTGCAGTTGCTGAGGTTGGATGCAGGGTGCACACATGTCGACAATAGAGATGGTTAGTGTTTGCCGGCATGGAAGCAGCATGGAAATTAAGTATAGACAGGCTGTGTATAAAAAGGGAGCAGTGTTGGTGTGGGGAAGGTCGAACAATGAAAAGAAAGAGAGGAAAAGTTGAAGAGAGAAGAAAGCTGAAACTGGTTTGGGACAGAAGGTAGACAGTTGAGGATGAGTTGGTGCAGCACCAGACTGTGCTTCATTGGCTGGAAAGGCAGAACTGGTGAGACAGCGAAAAAGGCTACGGGAGCAGATGGAAGTTTGGGGGGTGCCCATGCAGTGGCATTCAAGTAAGGGCAAGGCATCCTGGGGAATTGTGGGTACCGATGGAGGTGGCAGCTGGTATCAAAAGAAGTAGCGGATCGTGGGATGTGTTGGGCTGCATCTGGGGGACAGTCAGGGCCCTGACAGGGATCAGGAAAAGAATTAAAAGAAGACTGCTTAGGTAGGAGGCCACATTAAGTTGTTTTTCATTTTCAGGTTTTTCAAACACATAACTATTAATTGACCAAGATATTTCTTCTTGTCTACTCCCTTCAGAATTCTCTCCACTCTCCAATATTGTCTTTATAAACTCTAGAATGTGTTCCTAACTATTTAGACACAAGTAGTTTGCTTTTGCTTAGGTGAAAGTAACTCTTCTCATAAAGGTCCAGTCTTTGAGTTCCTGCCTTCAATGACCCACTTGGTTTACCAAAAAAGCCACTTGTTATCCACCTAGTGTGCTAATGGTACATATAATAGTTCCATATCAAGGATCTCAATCACTGGAATCAAATGAAAAAGGCACACACTAAGGTGGATTAAAGCTGCTCAGTAAGTCAAGCCCAGAAGTTTAAGGACCCTTTAATACTGAGATATTACAATTAATGTAGTCCTGTCTAAGTTTTGGGTGAAGGAATTGTATTGACTTTATGTGTTCTCCATGTATTTGTGTTCATGCAACAGATTCTGGATTGATGGGAGATGGAGGTCTGTGGGCCACTTGTGTGAAAAAAATCAATCGACCAATCCTGAGACAAACGTGAAACCTGCCAGTCATTTGATCGTTTCAATTTCTGTTTTCAAGTAAGTAATCCATTCCAAGTATTCAGTGTGATTTTAAGGGCAAGTGCACATGGTAAGTAGATGTGGCCAGCTTCAGTAGCTGTCATGCCTATTAAGAAAATGGAAACAGATTTGGTAAGAAATGAACTCCATTACTCTATATTGAGGATACAGAACAGAACGGCCTTCTTACAGTGTCTGACTGCGGTACCTTCTGTATAGAGTTGGTATGATTTGGATGTAATCACTTCAGTTTCTCCTAGGGTCACCTCAGAAACACAAAATAAACTGGACCAGGGAATTGCAATGAAAAATATATCAGACCTTTGTTTCCAGTCTTGCATTCAAATTCAAGTTTATCGTCATGCAGTTGATGATACTTTAATATAACAAAAGAAATACAAACACACAAAAAAGCACACAAAACATACCATATATTCTGTACATGTACAGTTATGTACAATAAATATATTTGCAAGCATTTTCTTATAACATACTAGCCGTCCCCCGTGGCTCCACCCACATAGTAGTGAAAAAGGACAGTGAGGAGGGCCCCACCTGGCTAACCCTAACCCTGGCTCTACTCCTGACATCACGCTTTCCTCCTCTACTCGGCCCGCAGTCTCTGTCTCAGATTAGTGTGAATATAATGCTCCTGCAAGCGAACTATGATTCTTAGCATGATGAGAAAAGTCACAATATCAACCGTAATGTTCAAGAAAATTATAGAAAAAACCCCGATCTAAATCCATTAAGTAGTTCTCTTGATCATTAGCTAAGCGGAGGTAAGGTATGTCCTGTGGCTGGTGCATGAGTGAGGAGGTCCCCACCCCCCTCCCCTCAGCCCGCTGCATGTCTCTCAGATTCATTCAAATAAATTGGTACCACAAGGCAAACCATGATACTTAACGCGATAAGAGAAGTCGAAAAATCAATCACAATGGTCAAGCAAATTATAGAAAAAAACCCAATCTAAGTCCGTTTAGTAGTTCTCTTGTGAAAAGTGGACAGACATACAGACAGACAGACGTTGGATTTTATATACTGTATATAGAGATGTAT